>NW_005842598.1:447750-488276 GCF_000455745.1 Alligator sinensis | reverse complement strand
CCGGTGAGTCTAGGCTTTTTTTTTCTTCAAACAGCCAGGAGCTGCGGCAGGCAGGGCAGCCGTTGCCGGGCTAGGGAGGATGGGCCTAACTTATTCAGATATTCAGCTGAATCATTTCAGGACAGTGATTCGAATCACCGAATCGAATCACTGTCCCCCAAATTGGCCTAATCCAAATCCAAAACGAATACTAGCCGCTTCGCACAGGCGTACTAAAAAGCAACCTTTGTACACACCTTAGCAGCATGAGAATACAGCTCACAGGTATTTCTATAAAATTCAGTGTTACTATCCCTCAGAAGTCAGCGCATACATATCTCAGTCCATGTTTTTAAGCCCTGTTTTACCAGTCATTTCCTAAAGGTATCAAAAATTAAGAGACCAAAAATGCAGTTGCCTGTTAATATTAACAAGCTGCTATGAGCCTTTAATTAGGAATTGTGTATAATGTTGATACTAATAGGAAAATATTTCAAGAGAGCATATTTATCTTGATCTAACCAAGATAGGAAAATAAGGTTGACATGAGATTTCATGGGTTTAAATTCCAGGTGTTTCTGGTTTTATATTGCTTACCTTAATATTTCCATATAATATCTCTGTAGCTGCTGAATTATAGTGCCGCTAAAAGGCTTGTTAGATTTGGTATAGTGCCTTCTGTCACCCAGCAAATTTTTGGGGGGAGGGTGAAGCATTCTTTAGACTAAATACCTTCTCACACTTCTGGATGACTGGAATTTGAAATGTATATAAAAGAAAGTTGCATGTAATCCCTTGGGGCAACATTTTCTTCTTGAGTCCCTAGGGAAGCTTTTTCTTTTTTTACCATGCACTATTTTCACACAAAAAAGTCCCAGTGATGACTTTATAAGTTGGATCAAAAAGGAAACCTTGCCATTAAAATGATTGAAAATTAGTTTTCATTTAATTTCCTGATGCATTTTTTAGGCTAGGGTAAAGAAGGGAATTAATTGAATTTAACTGCATCTTTTTTTATAAACATCTCTGAAAAAATTAGACAGTTTGTTTGGTTTTGCTGTACAGGTAATGTTCTTCCTCTGTCTCTTAATTTTTTTTATCAATGGAGGTTGAGGGGGTGCAGTTTTCATACCTAGTTTACACTGAAAAGGTGTGTCAGAAGTTCTGGTGGCCTAGTGCCTAAGACAAAATGCTTATCTGCCTGTGCTGAAAGATCAGGTTATATTGCAAAACAGCATTTTGTGCAGCGGGTAGGTAGAGACATCTCAGTGTCCTTTGTGCTGCCTTCAGATATACTAGCTTGTGGAAAATCGTTTCCTTTACAGACTCAGTCCTACAAATATGGATATAGCATAAAAGAGCATGACTGTTCTCCATTATAAGGACAGGACATATAATTCTCTTGTATTTGCAAGGCCACACACACAGACTCAAAACAGGATGACTTCACATTAAGTATAGAGACTACCCTGTTATAGCTATTTGTAGAATAGCTGCATTCAGAGGAGTGGTGGTTTTGTGGTTGTCTAATGACTGGTAGGATCAGATTGTCGTGTAAGCCTGAAACAACTGGCTGTGGCTCCAGAATTTTTGGATGTGGGAAGCTTAATTCCTGGAGTTGTGTGTCAAGCATGCCACTGTCCTGTGATACAGAAGCACTTTAGATGAGAACCACCTTTATAGTACAGGGGTGGGTTTACCTTACAAAATCTGTTAATTCCAGATTTCTATTGTTTAGTGAGGTGGTGGATGGGCTGTTCCCAGTTTGTCTGCAGGCCAGATCTGGCTCATGGTCCTGATCTGGTGCTAGGGGCAGTGGGAATTGGGGCGGGCCCCCACCCAGCCACACGGAAGCGGGCAGACAACAGCCTGGTCCTGAGTCAGCTGCAATGATGAAGGGGGCTTGGCCCGGCCCTGCAACAATGGGGGAGGGGGTGTGACCCGGCCCTAATCTAGCTGTGCAAGTGGAGGGGGCATAGCCCTGCACCTCAGGGAGAAGGGGGCATGGCTCAGCCCTGATCTGGCTGTGCCTGGGGGTATGGGGTGTGGCCCAGCTCTGACCCACCGTGCAGGGCTTGGAAATTTGGTGGTGGGGGAAGATGGCAGTATTAATTGCCATTGCGCTTCTGCTCCAAGTTTCCCAACCTGTGGATGGGATGCTATGGCTGTGTGGGTTGGATTTCGCCTACGGGCTGGAGGTTGATCACCCCTAGTTTAGTGGATGGATAATCAGTTTAATATCGGAAGATTTGATGGGGCCTGTTCTCAATGAGGTATGAAAAATGATAAAGTATGCCCTCTACAGAGGAGACAATGTGCAGGAAATAATACATTTAATCAGCTATGCTTCTGTAACTGTGCTGAGATGATGGCTGGAATAATCTCATTCTTTACCTTTCCCTCACTTCATTTCTAATTATGTAAACCAAAAGGGGTGTTTTTTTTTAGTTTGGTAAGCCTTGGTGGGTCACCAAGAATGCTTTACTAACATATATGTGTTTTGTAGTTCAGAAAAGTCAATGCTACCCAGAGTTTTAGAAACACTGGACTTTTTTCCAGTGTTAAATCCAAGACTTTCATGAAACCATGTGCCAGTAAGTAGCATGGAAGTGAGGAAAAGTTCAGTTGTTGCCTGAGCAGTTACTAAATTAATGTGTAGTGTTTCTCTTGAAGATTGAAGGGCAGGTGGAGATGTCTCATGACAAGGCTCAATCCCAGTAAGGGAAATAACCTCACAGTAATTGCTGCGTGCTGTGCATTACCAAATGTTTGACCTGAAGAGTGCAGCTCCGTCTTTACTGTGTGGAAGAATGAAGTGTCCAGGTTGTCTGCTGAATTCAGAGTCTGCAAATTGCCCAGTTAAGTATGGAGTTCAAGTGGAGTTTAAGTGGAGGAGAGTTTACTAGTGAGGTATTGTATGTGTACTCTGCTCCAGCCTGTTTATTTAAGGAATTAATTTTAAAGAATATTTTATTGAAGTATGGAAAACACTGTACACAATAGTACAATAACTCTGTGTGTGTTTGTAGGCTGAGCAAAAAGCAGTTGTTTCTGTAGTGTATTGATCACACTATAGATTATTGATCACAATTTAAAGTGATTTTTTTTTCTTTTTATTGTGCCACGGAACACTTTCTGGCTATATGAATCCCTTGCCTGTATCACAGGAAGGATTGTAATGCTAAAAATTTCAATAAAGATGCCTCAACTCTCAAACATTGTACACTTTATTAACATAACATGCCAGGCATCACAAAAAAAGAGCCAGCAATTTGCAAACAACTTTGGCATTACTAAATACACATCATAGCTATATACAGCAATTGCAACACACAGATTGAATGCCAGACGACAATCCAAGCAAAACTTTGAGTGGCTGAAAGAAGAATCTTTGGTGGTTTAAAGAAGGTGGGGAAAGATGTGTGATTCCTGGCAGAGAAGGGAGCTTAAATTGTTTGGGAGCCACCTGGGATGATATGCATCCCAGGCAGTTTTTGTGACAATCTTGCAGGAGTGGTCCTGGTGTGGTATAAAAGCAGTGTATAGTTGTAAGCTGGTTGAGGCATCACTGCTTCCCAGTATATAGGCAAAACTTGAATGTTAGCTATTGAAGAGTGTCTAGGAAATTATGTACACAGACCAAAAAAACCCCCACAAACCCAAGCAGTTCTCCATCCCAAGCTTTGTAAACCACTGTTGTTTATTCCTCACTCATGCACATTGGTTTTCTGCATTCTGATTTTTTTTAAGATTAGTGAACCTCTCCTTCTTGCCAGCTGGCCTCATGCAAATTCTATATAAGCGTTTGCGGATGTGTTTCCTTGTCTGTTCACACAGTACACAATGACTCCAGTTCAGTGTAACCTTGGATTGCTACCTCAATTGCAAGAGGTCATTTAAGTTGGATGGTCTTTAATTTGTCCACCTAATTGCACTTTACTTGTGCATGTTCATGATTTAGATTGCTTTGCCACACTACATGTAACATTTTAAAAGCACTTCTCTGTTACTGGAGAAACATGGCTGAACCCAGCCCCTGCACAGCAGACAAGAATGGCTCTGGTGCTTCTCCACTCTCAGAATGGCAGGGAAAGGCAGGCAGGGGAGGAGGAGGAGGAGTGGGGACCGGGATGGGGGGAAATGGGAGGGAGGGGGTGTTTCCTTTGAGCAGGAAAGGGAAGAGAAAGAGTATTTTCATCTGCTTTAGGAACTTTAAAAAGTCCCTGGAGGCTTCTGTAGTATGGTCCAATCTAAAATGGGGTGTAGCTGCACCACTCCACCCACTCTGGATCCTTCTCTGCAGCTGAAACATTGCTTATAGAGCTGTAGCATATGCATTCCCAGTCTACTGATGGGAAGCTTAGGTTGCTCCAGAAAAGGGGAAAATATACTTGGAAAAATTGAGTTTCCTTGATAGAACATAAAATGAAGTATGGACACATACCATGTCAAAATGTCAAGTTTGAGTATAACTTTCTAGTATAGATCAGGTTTTACAGCAACAGTAATTCCTTTCTGAAAGTGAAACCATTTTTGGTAACAAAGAAATTGAAACAAGTATGTCAAGACAAGCACAGTCACAACTCAAAGACACAAGAAAAGGTAGTAATTTTTTTAAAGGAGGTTGCCTATTCATTTACTTACATCCTTTGGTTTTCTGTATATGCAGAGCAGCTCAAAATACACATCTGTGTGCACCTACACATGTTTATACATATGCACAAATTGGACTAGGTTATAGAACTGTTGCAATGGACAGAATGTGATTTTTTTTTTCTTGGCACCACAGGTCTGTTTGAGAATTACTGGATGCTGGCATGACTCTCCAGGTCTCATTGTTTCAGATGAGGGAGTCAGTCTGAAGAGTGTTTGGCATGAGGGGGAGGGGAGAGGGAAATGAGGGGGAAGAGTTGTTGGGAATGAACATACATTGAAGAGCCAGTATGCTGCTGTAACAATGGCTGGCACAGTTGGAGAGCCATTCACCATTGGGTATTGCCATAGGCACTGATGCGAAGAAGCATATTCAATCAAAAGAGGGAAGGGTGAAAAAAGGAAAACAAAATGCATTATAAATATATCACGAAGGACATAATGACTGATAAGTATATGAATAGAAACCAACAGAAATAATTTGTGTAGATTAATTTGTATATCAAGTACAAAGGAATTTTTGTTCATTCATAGTCTCCTGTTTGTTACTTTTTATTTTATGATTGCTGTTGCTATTTCCTTTTCTTATTATCTTCCTTCTCCGGTCCCTAGCTGTAAGTCTCCATTTATAATAATATTACTTTAAATAATGGAAAAACTTCAAAAGCATTGATTAATTATTATTGACTCACACCTACCCCTGTGAATAGGTATTCTAATATCCTTGCTGTTTTATATGTTAATACTAGTGTTCTGTTCTGGATAGAATTGGAGCTATATGATGTGTTATAAGACCTATTCATTAGTACCTGACAAAGATGTGTTTGAGTTCTGTGTTTCTAGAAAAGGAGTTGAGAAAAGGTACTAAATGCATGTAGTATGTAACATAGTAGAAGCATATGCATCTGAGTTTGTACAGTGCCTAGCACAATGAGATTCTGGTCTATACATGGGGCTCTTGGGTGCCAAAATACAAATAATAAACATGAGTGCCTTGTGCCCAGAATTTATTGTTGTATTACCCCCATTTTACAGATGGTAAAAATGAGGTAAATCTATTAAATGGTTTGCCCAAATCCCTAAAGAGTGAATGTTGGAGTAGGGATTAGTAGAACCAGTTCCCGGTTCTTAATTATGTGGTCACACTCTGGGCGCTTAGTTACAAGGAGTACATTGTATGTGTATGCAGTAAAAGTTTTTATAGCCTTACTAATGTATACTATGGATGATTGCTTCACAAGCAAGATATTGTGTCATTTCTTGTCCTAGTGTGTATGTATGTCTTCTTCCCAACAAACTGTCAAATAAATATTCTTGGCTTTTTTAAGTTGTAAAAGCTTCCATGAGTGTAGCTTTTAAAACAGTTATTTTTATCTACAACTTTGGTTTCAAATCTCTTGTTATAGAATGGATCAATTGTTCAAAATACACATCTGTGTGCACCTACAATTCTAATTGTTTTTAAGATACAATGTATAGTCTATATTATTGGCAATACTAATAAGCTAAATACATGAGCAGACCATATTACATGACACAACGGAATTAAGCAAACTATAATTTAATAGAGATATTTAAGGTTTTAGAATGGAAATATCCTCTAAATATCATAGTCCTTTTTTAAAAATATGAGAAGGGAAAAAATATTTACAGACTGTAAATGATAGCAAAATTCTACATGCTTCACATGAAAATTGCAGTTCAAGTCAAAAGAGGTTTCAGACTACCTTAGTACATCAATTAAATGTGATTACATGTGTTTTAAACAAAAAGTCCATATAATATTATTTTAAATAGTTAACATACAGTATTTCAACAGGGGAAATGCTTATTAGATCACTACAATCTATTTTACACCATCAGCATTTCAGAGGGGCTTATAATTGTGGTAAATTTTTATATTACTCATATTCACACATTAATGAACAGATGCATTGTTACTATTGGGATTTTGCCATTTGGCCTTTCACATCTCTAATCATGAATTTCCTACTGAGATCTTTACCATTCTAGCAGAAATTCAGTCATTGATACATGGTCTTACATTGCATTCATTATTCTTAGCTCATTTGTTGTAGCTCTTCCTGAATTACTGCTGGAGTCAGGTTGCAAGGACAGCAATTTGTTACATGAGTTGTTTCATTGTAGACACTGGTGCATAGTCAATAGGTTTTTATTGACGAAACCAAAAAAATGCCTAAATAAAGTAACATTCAGTTTAATCACAGACACTCCTATCCTGGTTTATTCATAGGTGGTTAACTATGATTTTTGATCTAGCATCTTCCAATAACATGGTCTTGAAGGAGCCATTCATTTGACTGGACTATTTGTTACAAGGAGGGTAATTGTGCTAAGTTGCTGGGTAGCTGAGCCATGTATCCACGTGGTAGTTAATACAGAGGCCTGCAGTGAACCTGGAGCGTTCTGTAGACTTCAGAAACGAGGCTACTGTTGCTTTAACTCTACAAGTTAGACAGAAGACTTCTGTTTCTTTACGAGCACACTACAGCGAATATTTTGTCTAGCTGCAGGGGAAAAGCTTTGTCATGGACTTTGCTGACAATAGACTTAAAAGTAAAACGGTCTGCTTTTGGTGCCTGGAGGTTCTGTAGCCTATTGTTAGCTCACAATGGATTTCTATTGCTGCATTCCTGCTTTGCAAAGGTTTGTTAGCTTTTAATGACTGACAGTCCTCTATTGCAAATACCTCATTGGCTCTGGCCTGTTTACATGCTACTCAAGAATTTTTTAAAAGCACAGGAAAAAAAGAAAACAGCAATGTTTATTTGACCTATTCAGATATGTTTTTTAAAAAATGGTTTCCTTCATGAAGTGTTTACTGAGAAAGTACAAACTTTGAAAGTATTTGTAAAAGTGTCTAAAGCACAGTGGAATCTTCTTATCATGAACTCGGGCACAGAAATATTAATTACAGTGCAACTCTTATTTTCATTGTTTCCTACTTGGAATTTTAGAGTTTGTAACAAAAACTTCTATTAAAAAGAGCCCCTGGTTGTTAAAAAAAAAAGTTGGGACTAATTCAGTAGAACCCTACAATTATACTTAAAAAAAATAAAATAAACTAGAGACAGAATGTGGTGGTGTGTGTATGGAAAAGATCTTTCTTGTAGTAGGCTTCATTTGTCAAGGTGGCAACTGCTTCTAAGGGGGAAGAAACTACTCAGTAGCATGGGGGATGGAGTCGCATGCACAGTGAGAGAGTATTTGTATATATGTTACAGGGGTGTAGGTTGTAGCCGTGTTGGTCTAAGGACATAGGCAGACAAGGTTCTTAAGGTAAATCTGGTATCTTTTATTAAATCAACTCAAATAGTTGGAAAAATTCTTCTTAGCAAGCTTTCAGGCACAAATACCCTTCATCAGGCTAAGGAAGTGTCTGCAGATGGTCTGTGCTCTTTCTGGATGGAGTGGTAAAGCAGCCAGAGATGTGTAGTTACATCATTTGTCCATGTTTTATGGGGTCTGGGTGCCTTTTTGTGTGTTAGTCAATTTAACAAAGAATTGGGGTTGTTCACTTGGTCCTATTCCACATATCCTTTGTATATTGTTGGCAGTATAGAAGGCAGAGGGCAAACTTTGTTACAGTTGTATTGCAAACTGCTTCTTGAAAGCTTCAAGTTGGGGGTTCAAGAAAGTTGACAGAATTAGCCAAACAAGATAATGAAGGCTCCTCATAATGCTTTTTACTGTGGGGAAAATTAACCAGTTGCTAATAATGGTATGGTCTCTAGGCCAGACGGTCCCTTTGATAAGTTAACATGTACTCCCTTTATGCACCTAGTAGGGGGTAAACAAATACAAATACACATAAACACAAATGTGGAGAATAGCAGTATATGTCTTAGATCCAGATAATAAGTCTGGGTATTGTTATTTAGATGGCGCATACTGGGACACTTATCTTTTAGTACACTCCATTTTCTAACTGAATGCAGTGCTAATCGTGGGATTGAAAGCTATTGTAATTGTGTACCCATCTAAATGCTGACAAGAATATACAATTACATTGTTTGGAATTGAGTTTAATGTTCTCTGAATTTTATTAGCATTTATATTTACTTATGCATTAAAATTCTACACAAAAGGGAGGTCAGAATACAAGAGTTACAGACATAAATATCAGACCCATCCACACCCTCAGTGTATTTTTCCCTGAAAATACTGAACAAATATATTTTATTAAAAAAGAAAGAAAAAAAAGAACTGATAGAAATCTGAAATGAGCAAATAATGGGTTTCCATTCTAGGCACACTTTTTTTTTCCATGTCTGGATTTTGCAATCTTTTAAAGCTTTTTTTATACCCAACTTTTTATTATTATTATTATTTACAATGTGCGTGTTACTGGAAAATCTTTCCACCGTGTGCTTACCACCACACAATGTTTAAACACACATTATAAAGTGGATGTAATTGTAAACACTCAGAGGGCTATAATTACATGTAGCAGATTTAGGAGCTAATTCTTTGGCTCCCCCCTCCCCCCCCTTCACTATTTTTTTACCCTGGATTTTATCAACATAATTATTTTTTGACTGCAGACTAACACCCTGGAATTGACAAGCATCCATTATAAGTAGGAACTTGTTCACCAAATTGAAAAACAATGAACTGCAGGTTTATATGTGCCCATTGTCATACAGAATTACTATGGCTTTGTTCCATAAGAGGAAAAAGCTAATGATTTTGAAACAGCAGGTGACAAAACACATTCTTTTTTTCCCTCCCCTCTTATCAGTTTGTTGATGAAGTCATTATGAACTGGGGCCCAGACTAGGGTTGGCCTTATTTTTAGCAGATAGACTTTTAATGAGTTCTATTGTGGAGACAGTCATGTTGATTTGCTTACATTTTTTTCCCCCTCCTTCACTCAGAAACTCCCAGTATTGAAAAGCTACTATCAAAGGACTGGAAAGACAAGCTTCTTGCCATGGGATCAGGGAACTTTGGAGAAATAAAAGGTAACATTGTCTCTGTGTTAAAGTGAAAGAACAGTGAAATATATGTGTATATAATTAGCAAAACAGAACTTGCACGTTTTGTTTTTCTTTCAATTTTTTTCTTATTTCTTGGGAACATTATCACTTGGGGGATAAATGAAGCGTACATTCTCCTTGTGTGGTTTTAAATAAAGCACGATATATTACCTTAAATGAATAAATCACCTCCAATTTTGTAAGGCTTTTGTTACATTTTGAATTCTGTGTTTATCAATGTAAGAGTAGTTCTGTGTAAGATTTAAATAAAAGTCAACAGAGATTTTGTACGATTCACATATGAAGCATAACCTTGTTTAGCATCCATCCATAACAGGACTTATGTAGAGTCTGAGGGAGATCAAACGTGCTGCTTACTGGTTTTGGTACAGACTGACAATTCTGTGTGTAGATGAAAGGGTAAAGTTTGTGTAATGTTACCTCTAGGTACTGAAATTAATTACTGCAGATTTTAAAAGACAGCGTACAACATCTGTGCATTAAAGAATGTTCCTTTAAAGCCCAGCTCCAGAAGGAAAATGACAAAATTTGACCATTCTCCAGGAGCAGTAGCCTCTACTTTGCCAAGACATTTCCCCATTTTATAGATGTGAGGTCATTTTAGGCAACCTGCAGTTGTTTGCTTTCTATAATACAGTATTTTCCTGATTCTTCCTAGATACTTCTGGAAACCAAACTCAAAATAAATACATGTCAAACAAGTTGCAGTTTCTAAAGTAGAGAGGTTGATATGCCCCCGAAAGAAAACATTGAGTCTAATTCTCTTCCAGTTTGAAGAAATGCAAGCTTTTTGTTTTGGTTCTGGTCTGTCTGTCCATCTTTCTCTCTTGCTCTCTCTTGCTCACTCTCATTCTCTCTCTTTTTCTCACAAATAAGCCACCAACACCAGCCAGCTCTAGTCCACTGACAGACACAAGTAGCAGAGCATTCCACTGGCTCCCCCAGCTTCTCTACTCTGGGAGTGACATTCATATATGTATTTACTGCTCATTCACTTTGTAAAAAAGTGGACTGTGCTTCAGCATGAGGTGTGAAGCATGATGTTTATTCCCATTATTGTATTAACAGTTGGTCAAATCTTTAGGTCCCTTAATCCAGTTTTTGTGCAGAAAACCCTCCTGTCCCTGAGCCCACTTTCCCTATGGCTGCAAGTCAATAGGCCAGAGGAGTCCAATGCTAGTAGTGAACTTATTTGTGCTTGCTATTCATAAGAACAAAAAACGTACATGATTTTTAAATAACACTGTGATCTATTGTGAACTAATATGTCTGTAAGTCATTTTAGGCTCTGGTGCACGGAGAGCTTTCGTTTCAAGTTTAGGCCGCAGAGAACTTCTTTAACCCTTGAAATGCTTAGAGTCTTACACAAATACTCCCAAAGATCCTTCATTCTCTTTGGACAAAGTAAAGCTACTCTGAAGTGTGCTCTGTATTGAGAAGGCAGTCTGTTCCAAATCCCTGTGATCTTGTTCTGTTGGAGGGCAATCTTTTTTTTCCCCCTCCCCTCCTCTCTTTCCCCTTCACAAGTTAAACTTGAAAGCAGCAGCAACTATAAGCTAACAGGAAAGAAATTCAACGGCCCTTTCAGTCTTGTCTGGGGTGGAGGGGGGCCTGGGGAACAACAGCAGAACCTCAAAGAAGTATTTTCTTTGCTTTAATTTTTGTCTTTTAGCTTCATATTTTGACCACAAGTTGAGTTCTTGTTCGAAGGCTCTATACAAAAACCTCATGTCTGATGCATTTTAGTGGAGCTTTGGTTCTATGGTTGGGGGCATGGTTATTAGGTGTTTAGATCAGGTTTGGCAGTAAGCTGTGAAAACAGGCATGGGTTTATTTTTCCTACTGACTGCCGTGACAGTTGCAATTATTGTCCATTGTTCGTAGGTGGCTAGAAAAGACGGAGGCTACAATAGAGTGTTGCCCTTTGGGGGTAAATGAATTTGACTTACAGGTTCTTGGGGGGTCATGGAGGCAAATTATTTAGTGCCCAGGAATGTGATTTTCATGGCATCACCAGCCAAGAATGGCCAAAAAAACAATGGGTCAGCTGTATTGCAGCTGCATTTAATGAGACAACATGAAAGGTGTACAAGTTGAGAAGTTCTGTGTGCACTCACAAGCATTGTACTGGAAAGAAGAAATATTTTATTACTTTTGTACCAATCCAAGGTTATTAACAGGGTTTTTTTTCAATTGTAATTCTTTAATTAATTTATTTATATATTTAGCTTGACAACTGCACCATTTTTTCCACTTCTCTGTAAGTGATGTTTGGGAACACAGATTCAAATAGTGTCTTATTTCTACACCCAGGAATGTGGGCAGCACTAGAGCCATACTGTGCAACTTATCTTACACACTTAATATAATTTTCCTTTTAACTGCTCAGAGTTTCATTTTTTTTCATTAGATCTGGGGGTGTTTTACTGGGTCATATGCTGTTGTCTTAACATTAGGATGCATATTGTTATTGCGTGGGTTTATGTGGTTACCACTGAATTAAATTCTCTGTAAAAGGCAGACAGAGTTGAAAATGTAGTGCAAGTCTACTTTTATGTAAGCAAAACAGCAATATTTTAATGAGGGCAAGGAAGTGTGTGCAAGGGCTAGAGGACATGATGGCCAAAGGAGGGCTCTTTAGTTCTGATCCCAAGTCTGCCCCATCTTTTTTTTTTTTTTTTTTTTTTTTTACTTTTTCTGAAAGTCTTTATGCTCTTTCTTCTCAGTTTACCTATCCTTAGAATGAGGGAAGCAATGGGGGATGGGGAAAGCAATCCATTTTACAAGTAAGATTGAAAGGCTTAATTATTAGGGACCTACCTAAATCCCAGTTTCACAGATTTCACAGAAACCATGAAATCCCAGGTTGCTCATGAAACCTGTGGGGGGAAAAAAACTTAATAAAACAAGCTTTTATTAAGTATTCCCTTCCCACATAGGTCTTACAGCCCACCCAGGAGGGGAAGGCGCTGACTGGTGAGGCGGCACAAAGGGGGCAAGATGGCAGCTGCCCCTACTCCCTCCTCCCCTCCCAGGGCCTCTCCACCAATCAGTACTGAGAGGTGGGGCCAGATGAAAGGCAGCCAGCAGTCAAGATGGCAGCGGCTCCCTCGTCCCTCCTCCAATTAGTGCCAGAGGGCAGGGCCACTGTGAAAAGCTTGGAAAATGGGCTCTTTGTACCAGGACAAAACCTTGACAATGTTCTCACCATTAGTTAAGTAGGTTCATACTAATTATTGGTTCTAATGCACAAGGAGATCATCAGCTGTAAGAGTTTTGTGTGGTATAGGCATGTATCAGCTTTTTTTTTACACTGCATAGATAGGACAGGAATAATGATGGTTTGAAGAAAGAAATACAAGCTTGTCAGCGGAGGTTTCTTCAAGCTTATTTTGAAGGTCACACGATTTTGCTTCTGCTGAATTCAAGAAAGCTTGTAATAAAATAAAGTCCAATATAGGATATCTTTTAGATTTTCCACACACCAAGCAATTAAATTATTTAAAACTTTTAAAATATATATTGAACTAGTTAAGATATATGTTTAAATGTGTCTACATCCACCATTTGTGGAAATTCCTTCTAGATTATTCAAAGTTAATGTATATTTTTGGGTTTGGTGGAACAGGTTGATTTTCAGGTCTTAAAGTGGCCACCTACAAGAATCAAATTTGCCTCCTCTTCAGAACAGCACTTTGAGTTCTGTAAATTACAGGGTGAAGCTAGGCGCTTTATAAAGCAGGCATGACCAACCTGTAGCACAAGGGGCACACAGGCAGTCTATGCATGGCGCACAGCAGATCAGGGAGGGAAGGAGCAGAGCAGTGACAGACAGAGCAGAAAACAGAGCATCAGATTGAGTAGGGAGCAGAAAGCAGCAGTTCAGCCCTGATGTTGCTGCATGGCCTGGCCTGGACCCAATCTGACCACTTGGGGTTTGGAAACATGGCAGCAGAGGAGGGGTGGCAGTGTTACTTGCCACTGCTGTCCCACCTTTCTCAACCTGTGGGAAGCCCTGCAAGCCAGATGCTATGGTTCCATGGGCTAGATTTGTCCCATGGGCCTGGGATGGATCACCCTGTTCTAAAGCATTAGTACAGATTACAGAAGAGAGAGTATGGAGGATGGACCAGAGTTGGCCGTTGCTTCAAGCACTTTGTTAATTAGACTTGCTCTGAATAGGGTTTTTTGGTACAGAGCAGTGGCCTGCCTACATTAGATCCCCAGTATTGCTAACACCAGCATAGCATGAGCAATGATGACAGATCTTTAAAAACGTTCCCCCTGTGCTTAAGGTCTTTGGGCCAATCTCATTTCTCTCTCATTTAGCAAGGATTGTCAAGACATGAAAATATACTCTGATATGTCCCTGATTTAGCTAAGTTTGAATGGGTGTATAGAACAAAAGGCTAAGCTGACTTTTGTTTATAATCTTTCTGATTTGGTTTGCTGTTGAAGTGAAGGCGTTCTTTTGGAACTGTCAAGCCTGAATCTCTCAAAAAAGTCTGGCCAAGCCTGAACCTGAACCTGAACTTTTATTGGAGAAAAGCCCTCTCCATCCTCAAAGAACTCTGGCAAACTGTTTTTCATATGCCATGTAAGAATGAACAATCCTCAGAGCAAATCTGACCCCCAGTTGCTTCCTCTTAAAACCAAGGTAACTCCAGATGCAAATGAGCATAATTGAAAGCAAGAGGACTCCACCATGCCTAATCCCTTAATAAACCCTAATATAAACCTAGACATTTATTTTTAAGAGGAGAGGGATGTTCTGTGCTGTATGAAGTATCAATACAGGTATTTATATTGAGCAGTGCCTGAGATATGACAGAATTCTGTTTGCCAGAGACTCTAATCTTGCTTGTATGTTGGGAAGATGGGGCATTTTCAGTGAACTGTCTTATAACTGCCAATTATGGATAAAGGGAAATAATCCATTCAGTGATACTATAGCTTATCAGAGCCCATGAATTAAAGACATATGTTATGTAGATTCAATGTATGGATTAAAATGGATAATCTGTTAGGTGACACACAGAATCTTGAGATAAGTGGGCTATGCAGATTCAGTATATGGATTGTGATGGATAATTCCATTTAAGTAATGCTGGGCAAATTGAAGACAAGTAAGCTTTGGTTAGTGCTCAGGTTATGTGCAGTAATCCAGTGAGTGACACTTTGGATCTCATAATCTGTAAACTGAAGACAAGAAAGCTAAAGATTCGTCATTTTAGATGTGGTGAAGGAGAAGGGGAGAAGATTACTCACGAAGAAAACACTTAGTTTAAACCTTTGACTAATAAATCCCAGATCCCAAGGAAATGAGTGAAAGCTGTGTGAATTTTGTATTTTCAAATCAGCATGTGAAAAATGTGTGCACATATCTGTCAGATGTGAAGCTGTGGCAGTCTTTTGTTGTGGATAGTATTGCATTTGGAATGGGGGAAAGAAGGAGAGTTTGAGAGAGCCATAAATATGGGAGGTAAGATACATGGGCTACTTGGCTTTTAAGTATGAAACAAGCAATATTTATTAATACCTGTCTAGTATCTTCTTCTTGGTGTGTGTATTAACTTTGGGTTTTTAATATAGTGGCAGTTTGCTGACAGTGAGCTTTGGTCTTTTGCTAATATTTCAGTGCTGGGGAGGAGAAAACCTGCCCAGTGGCACACAGGGGAACCTAAGTTTTAAAAGGAAATTTGGCAGCTGCTGAAATAGTGGAGGTTGATCTCAATGCAATGTGATACTCTCAGACTGTAAAGAAATAGAGAGTGCCAACTGAGCCACACCAACGCAGTGCTTCTTTCAGGGCAGTTGAAAGACTGAAATGGAGACTGTGACTGCATCCTACAGTGGGATGTTAGCCTGAGGAATATAAATGGGGAATATGTTGGGTTGAACCCTTCTAAAAGGATTGTTGGGACACTTAAAATACCTAGAATATAAACACTGAGGACTTTTCACAAAGTGCCTTAAATGTTGCTTTTGAACTGTGCTAGAATATTCCAGCTTTCTTTTGTGTAATCTTAATATTGCAAATAACAGGAATAAATTCACATTCTACTTAACCAAATACTGCTTTTATTTTTTCAAAGCAGCTATTAATAGAGGAGAAATAGTCTAAAATTGAACTAATTAAAATAGCAAATGGAAATTGCTTTATTTTGTTTGAATAACTAGAGGCCAAACCACTATAGTTACATATCATCTAGATTGTTAGATAACAAAAAGGACTTAAACCAGTTCCTCTGTGTACTAAATTACCTTCTAGAAGACTTGGCTGCTGAGCTAGTTACCAGGGTGTCAAAATAAAGCAAATACATATACATACACATGTTTTATCTTTTACTGCTACATAAAAATTACACTATGTGAATGCTGTTATAGCTTGCTGTCTGGACAGTGGAACTAACCTTTCAGAAGCATTCTTAATACAGATGTAGTTGTCCACTCATTTTGTAACCTTGACAATAAGTAGCTAACCTGGTTAAATACCAAGCTTTGTTTGCAGTCTGCTGTACACAAACTTTTATGACAGCAAATCAAGAATATTCATTGATAACTTATTTCCTGCCTTGCTAATAAATAACGTACTGGGCTTTTGGTGAGCAGATGGCTGAGGATTTTTTCTGCACAGAATATTCACTCTTGAGAGTAACAATAGGAAAAGATGATAATTGTTCATCAAATGTTTTAGTTCTTTTTGACACATCCTCCACTGAAAGCTTCAGTCAGGATATATTCTCAAATAAGGATAAATATCCACCTTTTAGGTTGTTATTCCATAAAAGATCATGCTTTATTTGTCAGTACACAACACTGCAGAATACAATACACTATAGGTAGACTAACATGATATTTTAAAGCTATGGCTTACCTATTAAGAAACAACCAGAATGTTTCCTTTTATTAAGCTGATTTCACAATCCATCAGATGGAGTCAATTAATTTAGCAAGATATGTAGCTGGAAGTGATGTTGGTCATGGTATACTACAGTTGGATTAAATGTTTTATGAAAGATGCTGGTTTTCAAACTGTCCTGGAAACCACAAAGATTTACTGGCTTGATAAGCAGCACACCAGCTCACAGTAAACCCTTGCTGTAGCTACTTCCATAGCATTCAAGGGTTAAGTGCAAGTGCACAAATGCCCACAGACACACACACGCACTCGCTAATATAGCATTAATCCATATTATCACCACCTAGGAATAAATGCTAAAAATCTCTGGTTCAAGACAAGACAAAAGAAATGTTTAAATTCTGTACTTACCTCAGCCAGATAGTTCTGTTTATCAGACCACATTTCCTGAAAGAACATAACATAAACTCCCCAGTGCCCCGCATATAGAATTCCTGTTGACGTCAGTGGCAATTCCATGGGTATATAAAAGGGAGATTATTCATCTTTAAAATAAATACCAAATTTTAGGGCTGTAATTTTAAACAGACCGTGATCAAGATAGAGTTGGCATCAAATGGGAAGTTGACTTTGACTATGTGCACTTACGTTCCATTAATTTAAATGTATGTCAGTACAGAATTGTACCTGGATTTTTTTAATCCCTATTTGTTACTAGTAAAATGTAAAGAAAAAAAATCTAACTTGCATCTTGAATTGCATGGTATTAGTTTGTTTTGAATTCTTCCGAGTTTAGAGAACAAAATTAGACAATTTGTCTATTCCACTCTCCAGGTTACAGTCGAGAACAAAATGACACTACATTCCAGTGTTAGGTGCTGCAAGTGGAAATTTAAATTGAAAAAAAGAAGCATGGTTTGAAAAAATAAAGTAGTAAAAGTATAAAGGAGTTTCAGTCCTGGAGGCTTTATTTAAATATCATTCCTGTTGATACTATGGGAAGTGTGGCCATTACAAGGACTGTGGGACAATAAGCTATTCAGTTTGATAGACTTCCCCCTCATTACTTTTTTCAATTTTTTATTTTCAAATTTGGTAAAATGTTGTGCCTAATCTAATAGCCCATCTCACTGCAAAACACATAATTTAGCTAAACCATCAGACATATGTCCCAGGTTTTAAATGGTTTATGGAGGATGGTTGTGATCTCACTATTTTAACAATATTGTATCCAGGTTAAGGGACAACTGTGTGGTAGCCTGTTTTCCAGATTTGATTACTTTTGTAGTGCAGATAGGGTTTTAACAGTAGCCCCTTAGATCGTATTCTAAGTTATATAATATTTGCCCCTCACGTAGGAAAGATTTACAAAAATGCTTATGTACATCACTTGACCAGCAATATGACTGCTTATGGTGCATAAAAGTTAGAAGATGACCTAAGACAAGTAATTTCACCATGGAGCCTCAGTTTCCCCATACTTAAAAATGGGTAATAAAACTTGGCATCCTGCCGGGGTCATTGAGGGGATCTCATTCACTAAATCTAAAACACACTAGATCTCAAACACTAAATGTTTTAAAGTGCTTTGAAAATGAAATGAAAATGAAAAGTGTTCTATACTGCATGAGTTAAGTATCATTTCATTGCATCTTGGCACCATTTGAAATATGTAGAGCAACTTGAAATACTTCTTATTTCCATTTAATGTATTTTTTCTCAGTCAAAATCTTGTATACACAAGATGTTTTATAATAACTGTAGTTTATGATATGAGCAGAATACAATATCATTCTGTCTGCTGGGCTTTACACTAGCACATTGTTTTCTTTGATTTTTCTTTGAAAGACAGATGCTGATGATTCAAAAGCTATTTAGGTAATTACTTTGATAGTAAACTGACTCAGGGGATAAGTTTAACTGTCTGTACTGTTTTTTTCCTGTACCTCTGATTAATAACATTCAGAGTTATTTAATCTAACAATGTCATAGAGATTATCCAAAACCATGCTGAAGCATTCTCTAGCTCTTCCTACCCACTGTTCATCATGTAACGTCTCAGAAGTTAGCTGGGTGAGGCCAAAAAAATCTGAACATTTGACAGTCAGCAACTAAGGCTTCAAATGTTGTTGTCTGTCAAAAATACATGGCTGTCCCAATTCCTGAGTTGCGTCCTCCTTCTCTTAAGTAGATTAAAATAAAGGATTGCTGCTGCTGTGGTGTTTAAAGCAATTTCTCTGCGTTCTGTTTGTTCTGTTTTGGACGAATGTTCCAGGGTCTCTCTCCTTCATTTGCATACTCTGTGTCACTTGGTCATATTGGTGTCCTCATTCTAATGGTTATTTTAAAATGTTACTGTCACCACCAGTCTGAGACTGTGGATCAGAACTGAAAAGATGCAATGATTTATTGTACACTAAAAGAAAGAAAGGAAGAAAGAAAGAAAAAATTGTACTTAAATACAATTTTGATAATGTCAGTTTAGGATGAATCTAGTTTGACCACACATAACAACACTAATTTGAGTCTCTCATTACTGCTGCCTGCTGTGACTGTTGCATGTTCATTGTGTCTGGGTCTACAAATACATTTTGTTCCTAATCCCACTTCATGCCAGAAGAGAATAAATTGATGGGTCTGGAAAGCATCTTTCCTGAGGTCATTTGCTGCCTCAAGTCATGGGATGTATGCTGATGCTTATGCGGCATGGATTGTTTTGAGAAGTTTGTTACAGAATATCCACATTTTGCTATTGCAGTGGTAAAGGACAATCAAAACAATATGCCCATCTAGGGCAATATATCCTGAAAAGCAGGTGGTCTGCTGGTAAAAAAAGCTTTGTTAAACATGAAATGCACCCTGCCATTTGTAGTGGATTTGATGGTAATTAAGTGCAATTTTAGAGGCAGTCATTGATGTAGTCCACTCTCCCTTTCCTCCTTCCTCAATACCTGTGTGAAGTGGTCTAGCTCATTGTCTACTTGTACACTTCCATAATGGACCATTTCTTTTTTCTTTTTCTTTTTCTTGTTATTTCCTAATCACTAGGCCATGGTATAGACTCAAAGCACTGAAACCATATGAATAGTGAATAGCCACAATCACATTTATTTCATTTCAACTAGACTAGTTCTAAAAGTTTTAGAGGCAAACTGCTAAAAATGGCATCTGAAATCAGTGTCTGCCTATCTTAAGTTTTCCAACATTACTACCAGCTTTACTAGTCTGGCAATCATGGGAATGTATAAGGATTCCCTAGAATAATGCCTTTAAAATGTCTCTCCCTGCATAGTTGTTAGAATAGGTAAGTATAATATTGACACAAATTTTGGTCTGTAAGAGTATTTATATAGCTGTAAAAACTGGAATTAAGTTTAGTGATTTGGAAGCAATATTAAATAAGGCGGCACTCAACAGTTTGGATCACCTCATGTTGCAGTTTGGTAGACGATAGCAGCAATAAGATGAAGCATCATCTTTTCTGTTTTCATGCATTTTACATGACCAGCAGAACAGGTATGTACATTAGAGCAATTAGTGGGTGTTACACCCAGTTACAGAGACAGTAGGAATTTAAACAGGTTTAATAGCTATAGTTCAGGGTGCCAGGAGCCCTGTTTAAATTATATCGACAGCTAACTTTTTAAGTCAGTTTACCTGAATCGGTTCTAAATCTGGTTAGAATTCTGTGAGCAGTTTCCCCAAAGTTGAAAAGCTCTTCCCATTGACCAGAGAGCACTGCTTGTATTTCGACTCTGAACAATAATTTGGATGAATTTCTTGGTTACTTTTAAAGGCAACATGAGAGTTCACATATGTAGCACTTACTGGTGTTTAACTGAAGGTGAACAGTTTTAGCTTTGTGCCGTGTCTAGAAATGGGTACAGAAATGGTAAATAGTTCCCTAAATTCACAGGATAATTAAATAAATAATGGGGGACATTTTGGTCATCACCTAAAGCTTTTGCCTGATCACTGCTATAAATGTCTGGTGTAAAATATGTTGTGATATCCATTCATTATATGAATGAAGCGTTATATGACATTATATGAATGAGAGTTGTTAAAATAGTGCAAAATATGCCATGGTCTCTATTTTGGTTTTCATCATTATTCCAGTCTAGATTTCAAGCTAATTTGGCTAGCTGTTCACCCTTCAGTATTGCCTTTAATGATGCATTAAATGGCTTGAATAAAACAAAGAATGCCCTAACACAAACTGTGTTGATACGTTTTTGTAACGTTTGAGGAAGTTTAACTTTACCCTTTTCAGCTTTATGCATAGCTGCACTTTCCTGTTTTCCTCTTATACCCAATACTTTAAAAAACATGTTGGTGATAAAACTATTAAAAATAATAATAAATGGTAGTACATATAGCATCCCTTTTCATCTCAGAGGTTTCTGTAAAACATAAGTAACAATATAGCCTGATGAAAAAAATGAGTCATAGAAATGTGTTATCTTCTTTTCTCTCCAGGCCCACAGCGAGTTAGTGGCAGAACTGAAAAAGAAAACCTAGGTTCCCTGCCTTGCTCTGATTCTTTGAGCATGGCTACCCAAGACCAAGCTCTGAAACTGTAATTTTCAAATTACTCTTTCATCTTAAATAAAGCAGTCCTTTTCTCTTAGGGAGAACTTTCTTGTTCCTCAGTAAGTAAATAACATTAAGAGGTAGTTCAAAAAGATGTATAATATGTGCTGAAGTTAGGCAAATGTTTCTCGTTAGCAATCCATGTGACAACACTGACAGTTTTAGTGGAAGTCTGTGGCTCAGTGCCATCAGTGATTTAGAATACAGAACTAAGTGTCAGCAATTCTAGGTCCCTGTTCTGCCCCTGAGTTGACCATACAAACTATCTGTGCATCAATTTTTACATATGGAAACATTTTTCTGCCTCTTAGAGGTATAAGGTTTAAAGATTTCTGGCTGCCTTATAAGTCTCATCTGAAAGGTACCATATAACTCCAAACTTAGCCAATCAACTAATATTATTTGAATATCTTTAACATGTCACCATATTTATCAAATAAACTACTTGACAGGTATTTATTCTCACCTGTCCCTAGTTAAGAACTAGCTAAATATTCTTCTCTCTCTCTCTCTCTCTCTCTCTCTCTCTCTCTCTCTTACTTACACACACACACACACACACACACACACACACACACACACACACACACACACACACACACACAGAGCAAATATTTTTATTTTAAAGCTTTTTAATAACATTCTTCAGTGTTTTAACAGTTTCAATTTCTGCAATGTTAGCAAAACATTATTTGCCAATGGTTCTATAAAAATCAAATGGTAATTATTATATAAGCTTTATCAATGGTATAAAATATTAAACATTTATTTGCAGATAGCAGGTCTAGAATTGTCTTTTAGGATAATTTCAGTTCTACTGTGTTGAAAACTGCACATTTTTTTGCAAAACACCTAGGTGTGGTGTGTAGAGGGCAGGATGAAGTTATAATAGACACTTCAAACTAATTGCATGTTCAGGCAACAAATGCATTTCTTAAAGTGCTCTGTCTCTAATGTTTGAAAATGTAAATTGTAAATTAAAAGTGTTTTCTCCCCCACTGTTGTTATTTTACCATAGGAATCTATTTCTTCTCATGGGTTTTAACAATACAGTTGGAAAGTCCTACATTTCTGTTTCATCTCTCAAATTTCCATCTTATCCACATTTTTCCAACTATTTTAGTTGGTCTAATAAAAGATAATAGATTTACCCAAAGAACATTGCCATTTTACCCACAGGCTTTTTGATAGTTTTTGAGAATACAGTCATAGCTCTCTTATTATAGAGCGAGATCCTATTCCTATAGATCTTGGGTATCTTAATACATTCAAACCTGTGACATTACTTTTATACTGAAAGTTTGACCTTACCTGTTCTTCCTGGATGCATACAACTGTCTATAAGGACTTGAAAGGTTTGGAGTTGGTCAACGTAGCAAAACAGGCTGTTCCTGGGAGTATTGGGATGAAATCAAGTAAATGTGAATTAGACTAAATATCAAGCAAATATACATAAGAGTGACATCTATTAGTCCAGGTGATAATCTTACAAAGGAAGTGGTGGCTGATTTACCATTTGAGATATTTAAATCCAGTCTAGAATACTCTAATAAATCTGTTGTAGGGAACAGCCCTGCACTGGCATAGGGGGGAGGGGAGGATGGACTAAATGAGCTATTACCAATAGCTCTTTTCCAGGTCTGACTGATAGTTGGCTATGAGCATATTTAGCATAGCTGCCAGTTTTTCTTTTTTTTCTTTGGACTTGGAGAGCACTGGTGACATTGGCAGCAGCCCACTTCTCATGTTTGAGAAGGGTTTGTGGCAGTGCTGTCCCAAAGTAGACTGCTTGTAGGAGGAGGCATCTAGACAGAAGTCTTACATGTTTTCTCAAGTTTCTTGGGAAGGGATTTCATGAGGGGCTGGTTTGTTTGTTTTTTTAAGGGAAGGGGCTTTTGTTGCTAGTGGATTAGCTATCGAGTGGTTTTTTTGTCTTCAAAATTCATAGAAAAAGTGCCTAGGCTGATAGAACAGTGACATTTTTATGTGTAGCTTTTGCTTCATATATTTTGATATTTATGTGGTGTGTGGGGCTTTTTCCATGCTATTCCAAATTATACCTTTATTTTGCCTCTTCCTGGTAAAAGAAGGATCTTTTTCAGGAAAATATTAGATGATCCTAGCTAAAGCCTGTTTCTGAAAGGGAACTCCCTTCTAGTGGACTTGTACGTAATAGAAATTCAGTGAGAGTAAAATATAACATAGAGACTCAGCTGGGATTAACTCACTCAACCTCATTGCTGTGTCTACACTAGACTCTTGTTCTTATGAATTCTTATCAGTGGGTAGCAACAGCGGTAGCAGCTACTGACATTTTAACTGTTGTACCATCTAATCCTAATCAGAGCAGATCTGGATGATGCAGTAGCTATTATGCTGGCAGCTGCTCCACTCTGTAGTGCTAATGATGAGAATGTTAAAGAAAATAAATGTAATGGAGAGAAAGCTTCTGTGCTTCAAAGCTGCCGTTTGTAAAATAGGAATGATAGTACCCACCTTGCACAATAACAAGGTCTGTGTGAACTGGATATGTCAATATCTGATCTTGATAAGAGTTTTTGACAAAAAACTGGTGGAAATTTTATTTTTAATTAGTTGATTTTGATCTCAATAAATATAAGCAACTTTGAAATGTGGAAACTTCTCACAAAATGCTTTCTTCGGTTTTTTTTCTATCAATTCTACTGGATAGGCAACAAAGGGAAAGTGCGGGAAAGGGTTGACTGCAGATCTCCAGTCCCAATTCAGTATCTTCATCAGAAAACTATCCTTCTTGTCTCACATTTCTGTGGAGTGAAGGGCCCTAGTTGTTTCAGATGCAGAACAATGCAATATGTAATGCAATATAAATTTTACCAAAACTCTGCTTATACTGAGAGTGCCATGTAAAAATTACCCAGAAATCATTTCCCTCTCTTCTCTTTACCTTTCTTCACCATCTAATGCCCAGGGACTCCAGAAAGCCTAGCTGAGAAAGAAAGGCAGCTTATGGGTATGATCAATCAGCTGACCAGTTTACGGGAGCAGTTGCTGGCAGCTCATGATGAACAGAAGAAACTGGCTGCATCACAAATTGAGAAACAACGCCAACAAATGGAGCTAGCTAAACAGCAACAAGAACAGGTGAGTGATTATTATAGCGACTCTAATTGGAAGTCCCTGTCCAGTAGTTTTAACTTTCCAATGATGTACTTTGGGGCCTAAAATTCCTCAAGTTTGTTCTCAGCCCAGAAGTAATTTTTCTTTTGTTTTTCTGGGTGTGAAAAGTTGGATTAGAAAATATTTGGCACATTACTTTACTTTTGCAGTGGTAAAAATTGTATTTTGTTTCTTTTAAAATAATTGCCCATAACATGGGGGCAGTGAAAAAATCCCCTCCAAGATGTCTTTATATTTATAAGTGCAAATAAGTGAGCAAGTTAAGCCCTCCAGAGTAGATTTCTGCCAGTGCCACTTGAAAGCAGCAATGCTGAATGTATGACAGCAAAATTTGGCCTTCAGATTATATAGTGACACAGAGTAGGACATGTGCCAAGTTTGGATTGAAGTAAATAAGTATGTAAATATGTAAAACAAAACCACTGAACAACATAAGATAATGTTTTTCCCTTTTAAAAGACTTCCCTTTAAGTGCTAAAAATCAACACTTATAAGTATATACACCTACACTTTTCAAGTGCAAACTTGTCTTCTCACTTGAACAATTCTAACATATGACATAACATATGACATGTAAGCCTTTTCATGGAGAATGCCATATTTCCTAATGAGGTTTATATATACAGGTATATCAAAAGCAAATGCACGTGAATGTATGTGCAGTTTTGCATGAATACAAAAAATAATTAGAGATGTGGCTTAACATTTTCTAAATGTATACTGAGTGCTGTTCTCCTAACACAGTTACCCATGTGACTTTATATCTTTAGATCTTTGTACGTTAAATAAATGGTTTTGAATGTATTTCATGGCATTAGATATTCCATATGTGCATTAACATAGGGAAGCAATGCATTTATACAAATGTTTGATCAATTCCAGCTCTTTCTTATGTAAGAAAAAAGAGCTTACATAAAAAAGCAAAAAATCTTGTGACTTGTATGAAACTCAGACAAGACTGGGAATTCATTTTTGCCACATTTACACTGTTCTCCCACGTTCATGTATATTGCAATATACACCTTTTGACAACATATAATAAAATCACTGCATTATGCATGGTGTTATGCTGTCCTCAGGAGCTATGTCTTTGTATTTTCCAGTTCTTGGTCATTTAAAATCTTACCTTTAACACTGTATATTTTGTCTGAGCTGCTCTGAAGAGACCCGTCCCTTAATCCTAGTGTCCCACTTAACAAAAGGGTTTATAGGGAATAGCAGGGGAAATGAATAATCGATTAAATGAATGGTGATCTCACACTGATGCTATTACCCAGACATGGGTAGGGAGGCACAACTGATTCTCTCGCCCAGAGACATCCAGCAGGAGCTATTTCCAGTCTACTTTTACCTGCTGAGGTCACTATTGTTTTAGTGCCACTAAACAGTCTGAATGAGAAAACGCAGAGTAGAAAAAAAGGCAGTAATAAAACAGTCTCATGGGACAGAAGTATTTTTTTCTCATTTAGAATTTTGTTTGCACTTCTGTATTACGTACAAACTGGAGTAATCTGATTTAAAAATATATAAACAAAATTATTTTTGATCATTTAGAGATACATTCCATAAGCACTGGGAACTTTTTTCCCCTTCCCTCAGGCTATCAAATTCATTACTAGTAGGTGTTTCTTATGGTGTTAGTTTAGTAGTGGAAATTAAAAATTTATTTGAGGGGAGAGCCTCATCAGTTCTACCCTCAGCAAGTGTGTGTAATTACCATAAACACAGATTCTGCACACACGTCACAGGGGAAAGAATAGTCCTTCTAGTAATGATAGCAGTGCTCTCTTAGCTGTTCACAACAGTGGAGCTGTTTTGATAGCTGTAACAAAACTTGTGGAATTTTAAAAAGAAAATGAATGCTTTTTAAATCTGAGGGGCTAGGGGAGTAAAAAAGGGTTGTTCCCTTTCAGTTATTTGAGATCTCTCTACCCTTTATTAGTAAAAATTGGTCAGAGTAGAACCTCGGTCACTTTATCAGCTGTGTCCCTGGAGGAAAAGGCATAAAACATTGAGTGAGGACACGTGGACATAGATCCTCAACTGAAATAAATTTACTTCAGCGGGAGATGAGCAGTGGAGGTCTTGGTTTTTGTTCCTGGCAATGATATAGTAAGCTGGCTTTGGTATCTACTTCAGGCACTGAGAAGTTAAGTAATTTTTTTTAAAGTCAAGTACCAATCTCTCTGTGCTTGCATTTCCCCATCTATAAAATATAGGTAATAATACCTTCCTCCTAGGATTCATATTTGTAAAGCTCTTGGAAATCACTGGAAGGTAGGGTGGAAGTTTGAAAAGTTTGTTACAGTTTGTTCATTCTGTTCTTTGCCATTTTTCCTTTCCTTCGTATTTGATGTCTTCCTCTCAGTGTTACACCAGCAGAGAGAAGTGGCTGATCTCTTTTCCTTACCACCAGTGGTAACAGCCTTCCATAAGTGCCTATTGGGCAGGGAATCTTGTAGCCTATCTTCCCTCCTCTCAATACTCACTGGTGCTGTCCATGAGTTTCTCTTTTACATGAATACAAGCCATGGTTGTATGCGCCTCCTGCCTTTCTAGCATGCCAGGCTGCTCCCACCCACATACTGCAACTTCGTTAGCTTAATAAAGTGGAGTAAAGAGCTAAGAGAGGTGGAAAATTCCTATGCACCAATTCCAAGAATAATGATACATAGCTTACATTTCTGATATGAATTTTTCCACAGATTGCAAGACAACAGCAACAGCTCCTTCAACAGCAACACAAAATTAACCTTCTGCAGCAACAGATCCAGGTCAGAGATCATATCTCTATCCATAATTCCTGTTCTGTTCTTTTCTTTTCCTTTTTCCCCTCAGTCATTACAGTCATGTTCTTTTTAAAAATCCTAACAGATAGGTTTTGGTATAATTTCAGGAAATAAGAAAGGATATTACCAAACTAAAATTCTATGATTCTGTGGAAACCCTTGTTATTATAATTAATTTTACACAGATAGGAAGCACCATTGACTTCAGAAGACTGTACTTAGGGCTTGAGGGATCAGGCCCTAGAACAGTGACTTGATCTGTATGTCATGATACACAAAAGTGTGCCTACCAGTGTTGGTGGGGAAGTGGGTTACTGATTCCCCTCCCATTCTTTTCTCTGGTTTTCTGTAGTCATTTGCAAATCTAAAGGGAGCTCCATTTACATATAAGAAACATACAACACTATTTCTTGATGGAGAAGTCAGCCAAAAGGTGCTGGAGAACAATTGAGGAAGGCACAAATCATTGAAAACGGTTGTTATTCCCTGTATTAAAATGTTATGGCTGTATTTACATTTCCTTCCTATGTGGTGTCACATATTCATGAAATCTCACTTTTACATCTTCCTTCCTATAAATTGTATCCTCTGAAAGTCAACTGCTTGTTACATTTAAAGGGCTAAAAGTCTTTTCCTGCTCATTCATTTTCCAGTATGCATCAGTTCGGGTTTGCAGTCATTGACTGTACTTTCTAAGACAGTTAGCTACAGACCCAACCCAAACTCCTGGTTCTGAAAAAAGTTAAAACTTTGCAGAAACTTGTAACTTATTTCTACAATTTGATGACTGCACCATAAATCAAAATATTTTGGAAATTTAGGGACAGTTTGGGTGCATGTCTGTCTTCATAAAAGCTGGTTTTATGTATTATGCAGTGATGCTCATCAAATAAAAGCATGTCTGATACAGTGTAGTGCTTGGCCCTTAGACAAGCCCTGAGTGTCCCTACTGAAGTCAGGAAGGTTGCAGGGTACATAAGTCAAAGAAGAACTTAGCCCCAGAAAGCTGCATTACTTTCTGAATCATAACATTATTTCAAAATATTATGTCAGCCTGGGCCCAGAAAAAGAACAGTAAACATTAAGATGCATTTTTGTGAATTAAATTTTAAATCCTGGTGTCAGAGAAACTAATTTGAATCTATCAATTTTTGCTGGAGTTACAAATGGAGCAGAAATGTTAGACTGAAATATTTTAGGTCCTTTGAGCTAGTGCTACAGGATCATAGAAGGCAACTGGGTTTACCTTGCTCTTGAGAAGTTGGGGGCCAATAGTAATGTGCATCTCAGCTACCTGTGTGTATCTATGCATTGTTAGGTTTTGTTTGCTGGACTCACTTCTTATATGCTTCAGCTTAGTTCCCTGGCATATGTTAGTGTTAGACTTCCTTGTCTAGGTTACAGTCTTACAATGTGTTTGCTAGTATTCATTACCTAATGCATTCTAACATACCTTTTCCTTTAGCCAAGACAAACCCTTGGACTAGTTTAGGCCTGATCCTCTTTTGATGAAGATTTGAACTGGTAAAAGCTGCCTCTTGGAACAATGACATCTCCATTTAGCAGTGACAGCCTTGTTTAAATAGAGAAGTTTAATTGCAGGTACAAGGCAGGGAAGGAGGGGTAGAAGCAAAGGTGGCAATCCTCAGGGGAGACTGTTCCTCTAACCAGTTACTGCTTACTGTAGATTTAAAAATATCAGGTCCTGATCTAAAACTCACTGTTGTCAATAGGCTTTAGATCAGGGTCCAGCCCAGCTGCCTTTTGTAGTACTACTCAAATCTCTATGTGGTGGGCCAGAAGGGGGTGCTCCTGCGTTGAGCCACCCACCTTACTGTGCCCAACCACCTCCCAGACTTCGAGTGCCTCCCTGGGGGCACCTCACATCTGGCCGACCCCCTTCCTGGAACACACCCACTAGCCTGGTGGTAGAGCTGCCACCACCCAGGGATGGACTTAATTCTGGCATGATGTCCCCTGGGAACACAGGCCTAGTAGCCCTTGAGGGTACTTAACTCACTTCAAGAACTTGGGGTGCTTCCCTCAGTCGGAAGCTCTGCCACAAAAGCTGCCTGTTAGAACAATGACATCTCCATTTAGCAGTGACAGCCTTGTTTAAATAGAGAAGTTTAATTGCAGGTACAAGGCAGGGAAGGAGGGGTAGAAGCAAAGGTGGCAAACCTCAGGGGAGAGACTGTTCCTCTACTCAGTTGCTGCTTACTATAGATTTAGAAATATTAGGTCCTGATCTAAAGCTCACTATTGTCAATAGGTTTTAGATTCCAGGGAAGGAGGGGTAGAAGCAAAGGTGGCAATCCTCAGGGGAGACTGTTCCTCTAACCAGTTACTGCTTACTGTAGATTTAAAAATATCAGGTCCTGATCTAAAACTCACTGTTGTCAATAGGCTTTAGATCAGGGTCCAGCCCAGCTGCCTTTTGTAGTACTACTCAAATCTCTATGTGGTGGGCCAGAAGGGGGTGCTCCTGCGTTGAGCCACCCACCTTACTGTGCCCAACCACCTCCCAGACTTCGAGTGCCTCCCTGGGGGCACCTCACATCTGGCCGACCCCCTTCCTGGAACACACCCACTAGCCTGGTGGTAGAGCTGCCACCACCCAGGGATGGACTTAATTCTGGCATGATGTCCCCTGGGAACACAGGCCTAGTAGCCCTTGAGGGTACTTAACTCACTTCAAGAACTTGGGGTGCTTCCCTCAGTCGGAAGCTCTGCCACAAAAGCTGCCTGTTAGAACAATGACATCTCCATTTAGCAGTGACAGCCTTGTTTAAATAAGGAGTTTAATTGCAGGTACAAGGCAGGGAAGGAGGGGTAGAAGCAAAGGTGGCAAACCTCAGGGGAGAGACTGTTCCTCTACTCAGTTGCTGCTTACTATAGATTTAGAAATATTAGGTCCTGATCTAAAGCTCACTATTGTCAATAGGTTTTAGATTCGGGTCCAGCCCAGCTGCCTTTTGTAGTACTACTCAAATCTCTTGTTACACCATTTTTGTTACTTTTCATCTTCCTTTCGTGTGTGTGTGTGTGTGTGTGTGTGTTTGTGTGTGTGTGTGTGTGTGTGTGTGTGTGTGTGTACACTTCTACGTTTGGAATAATATAAATCTTTTGGGGCTAGATTTTTACTTGAGTAATGAAAGGAGAGTTAGACTTTGTCATGTGAAGAAATATCTAAAGTTTACATGTATGTACAACCTTGGCAAAATCCCTGACAATCTAGGTGAGTGATGATAAAGCATTCCAAATCAGTGTAGTAAGCAGACATTAATATGACTGTTCCACTAGTTCAGTAATGTCAGTAATTTTGTGCAGAGACCTTTCTGTAATGCTTCAGCCTCAGCTACAAAAAAATAAAGGCCATAGCCTCAGCTGTTTTGCAACAGCATAACTTGAAGGAAATCAATGATATGGCACTGCCTTAGACAATCTGAGCAACTTGCCCTATCCCTTCAGAGGCTTGTTTTTAAGTACCAGTCCTTTTTCAAGCCTTGTCATATGAGATAGCACAGCATCTATTGTAAGTTATGCTAAAGGGAGTCTTAGGTTTGGTAGGCCTCAACTTTGATGCACATTTTTCCATCCTGTTATACTTTATGAATACCAAGGAAGGGATTTTGAAACAAACAAAAAAGGCTGATGTATTTTCAATAAATAAATAAATAAATAATCTTTTAAGTACTAGATACCCTACTGGAATAGGTGTTGAGAGAGACAAAATATACTTTAGTTTTAAGTCTTTAGTGATTAACAATAGTGAGATGAAAGCTTTCTTATAAGCAGTGAATAAAAATAAATTGCACAAGCATAAGTCAACCTTATCCCTTTTAAGTTTAGAGACTTATAGATAAGAATGAAATATGCCTTCACCCAGGGTACTGGATAACACAGATTATTGATGATGAGATATAGAGCCTTTCATCTCTTGATCCCTTGTCTAAGTTTGACCTAAGTCAGCAGTAAATAAAAGTTAACCATCTGATATATGTTGCTGGCCTAGGAAGCAAGTTGGTGACCTATCTTAGTTTCTTTCTAGAGATTTGGGATGAAAACTTGAACCTGATGAAGTCATTGGTCTAGGTTTTCATGCCAAATGTCTCCTTCACACACAACTTTATGGGCACCCATACATGTGATGGAGCTCTGTTCTGATGTGTGCTAATTAGCACATGGTGGAGTAGACTCAATTAATCGAGTCTGCTGGAGCGTGCTAATTAGCGCTCTCCAGCAGCCTCTGTGTCATGTATCTAATGCCCCATGAGAATTGGCACCCTTTGTTTTTTGGCAGTTGTGTCATAGAAGTCCAGGATTGAATGAACAGGTATGGAAACTATACTGTATCTCATTTTCCTAGAGATGGTTCTCCAGAGCAAAGATTAGATTTCATTAGTAGAAGAAAGCTTATGGTGATGCTGCCTCTGTTAAACCTGTACTGCACAATATATAACAGTTCAGTCTCAAGAGCTTTAAGTACAACGCCACATGCCCATAAAACCCCAGTTAACTCCCAGTGAAATCAGAGGTGGAAAGACCACTGCTGACTTCAGTGGGAGTAAGGTCAAGTTTTTAAAGCTTTTTTATAAAGAATGTGTGCTAATAATGATGCAAGGGGCAATATTTTCTTTCTGTTGCCTAAAAAACAGCTGATGACAGAAGTAAAAGTTCCTGACCAAAATAAAATAAATCCTATAGATGAGGAGTTGGAAGCAATAGGTTGATCACATTGCTGCTGTGGGTGCTTAAAATAGTCAGTGAGTTTTGCAACAGGGTAAGGCTGGTAAAACAAAACTTTGACATGAAAATCAAAAGCACACATGGGCTGCATCCGGACAAGCGCAGCCATGCAGTAGGTGGCACCACCGACACGTCTGCAGTGCCACATACCACACATTCAGGTGTTGTCTGTGCTGCAAGGTAGCAGCATGGGGGTTTTTTGACTCTGGGAAATCCCAGAGTCAAAAAAAGTGGGGCGGCACATGCAGAGACAGTGCACACCACCCAAAGCTGGCACCTTGCTGGCCAGAGCCATGCTGCAGCTGCCAGCTAGGCTCTGAGCAGCAGGATCGCTGTTGCTGCAGCCCCAGGAGTCCCCCAGGACCCTAGGTAAGGCTGCAGGGCCAGCCTCTCCTACCCTACCTGGGGTAACCTGCTGTGTGCCAGAGGATGCATGGCACAGGCATTCCCCAGGGGCAAGAAGCAGTGGCACAAAGTGTGCCACTGTTAGTTGTCCCTGGGGAGCCAAACATCCATGCACATGTGGACGTGGCCATGGAGTTCAGATCTTTGACCCTGCTCTATTTAATCTAGCTCTCTTCTGGCACAGAGGTTTTTAAACAAAAAACCTTAAATTTATTGATAGAGAAGTTTCTACCAAGTTAGGATCACTATTCAATTTAATATGCAATTGAACACAACTTATTTGTGACAAAGGATTCATTTTACTTGTGCCAAATTTTTCTAAGCTTGTTAGTTACAGTAATTCCAGATAAATTATTACACAAAAAACTATTGAAATATTGTATTGAAAACATAATAATACCTTAAGGTTAAGAAAAGTACCTGACTGGCCTAATGATTTATGTCTTCTTTCTCTCAGTGCACTAACTTGAAAACATTTCTTTCTCTCTACATCTACCAAACAATCACCAATACACACAATACGAACGTGAGGAAAGATTACAAGGTATCTCTTCTCTTTAGAGGGCTAAAACACAAAATATAGGTTCAACTCAATGATATTATCCATTTACATGATGCAGAAGAAAGATATATTTGCCATTTGAATTCAGAAAAATGGACCTGGAGCATGAGCCTCCAGCTGAGAAGACAAATATGCCCTCTGACTATACCCTTTCTTGGTCAAAGAGAAGGGGACATTTGCCAGACAGGAGAATAAGACGCATCTCTGTATTATAATGCCTAAGTTTCAAAAAAGGTCTGATCACTTCGTGAAACTTTCTTTACAAACTGGCTATAGGACGCTGTGTGACCTCAAAGAAGGTCTTGGCAGCTTATGTAACAGCAAGTATACTAATTTTATCTGCTTTACAAGATATACTCTTTGCTGGGTACTCTAGAATTAGTTTGATAGCCTCTGACTGCATGTGCTTTTAAAAAGCACATGATCATAATACCATGAAGAAGTGTTGCTTTCTATACCCACAGCTTTGGTATATGTACTCTCTTTGTTTGATGCTGTCTTAGAGGATGAAAATGAAAAGGTGTTTTCCTTAGTCAGGTCCTTGTGCTGTGCACTGCCTGGACCTACACTTCCAACGGAGCGGAAAGTGAAATGTGTTTTTGCAAGGAGGGGGTGTCTGCTCTCTTGTTTGTGCACTAGCTGCCCTGATGACAGTGGTTTGTTCTTAAAAACATTTCCTTTAGCTGCCTCTGCTGCAGAAGGAGGGAGTATGTGAGCACAAAGCAGTGCTTTGTTGGGCTCTACAAGTATGGAGCTAGGTTTGATTTTGTCCTCCACAGCCACACACAGGTGAAGTCCCAATCTAGCTCCTGTAAGCAACCATGAAACAGCTGTTGGCATCACTTCTAGCCATGGGATAAGGGCAGGGGAATCCTTGATTCCTCCCTCTCTTCCCAGGCAATTGGGTGGAGAGTAGGAGGAGCTGGCTGTGTTTGAGGGGTTAGATGCAAACAGCCCTTAATGAGCTGTAGTAGTAAAGTATTTCCCCCAGTAGAAGAAAAGAGCACAGGAAGTACTGTGCCTCACATGAGTCTCTGGAGCACAGTGTCCCCAGGGACTATACAGTTTATACCTTGCCTCTTGCCCACAGCTGTGCTGAAGGGCACAACCTAGCCGATGGTGGGATTTGAATATTTTTGTTTGTATAAAGATGAATTTTTAGTTTTATGAAACTATATATAAAATGAAACACCTGTTATTAAAATTCATAAGGCAATTCATATTCTGTTAGGGCAGTGTTAATAAAATAGGTCAAGTGTGCAGCCTAAATTGCAGTGAAACCAGTTTTGCCAACTCTCATGATTTTATTGTGAGTCTCACAATATTGGGAGTGGGGTGGGGGTTTAAACCCCAGCTCTTGGGATCATGTGACAACACAAAAGCCTTTGGTTTTATTTTTTCAAAAGAGTAAACTTTTCCAGCCCTTGTGGTTTCAGGGCAGAGTTTGAAAATGGAAACACCAAAGGCTAAAGACAAGGCAAATAAAAAGAAGCCATGAATTTTAATTCGGTCTCATGATTTTCTGGGCCCATTGTTTGACCTAAGAAGACTTGAGATTAGCAGTACTTTGAATGCTTTGAAACTAAGAACCCCAGCCTCTACAGGAAGATTTCTTTTTTTTTATTATTATTACTATATATTGTCTTTAACCTGAAACTCTGGATACTGTCTGGTATTTGACAGAAATCTGTGAGAATACAGGCCACTTTTCCATTATGAGGTTGAGGGAGGAGTTCTTGCTAATAGTGTGCATACATATGGGGTTTGTTTTGGTTTTTTTCCTCCTAGAGCTCATTGAAAATTTTGACAGAGCACTTTTTCCGTTGGAAAATGCAGATTCACTGAAATCAAAATGTTCCACAGAATGTTTCTTTTGACAAAATTTGAGCAGAAATTAGAGAGTTTTCCTAGTGACCCCTGCCTAACAGACAGTTTTCCAGTCTTGCCTGGTTTCCTACTAGCTCACAGACCAGCTTAGAAGCAGAGTATCTAGAAGACCTAGGTAAGGTATCCCAGTTCCCAGACTCACAGCTTCTTGGCAGCTTGGCTCCCAAGGCTTCCCTGGTAAGGAATTTCAGAAACATGGTCCCCCATATGCCCCATCTTCTAGATTCATGGGCTTCCCTGGGTGCTGGGATCCCTAGCTGTTCAGTGGCTACTCTGTCAGTAGTAGTCCCAAACCTGCCCCTTTCATCATAAACCTGGGGGTTTCCCTTCTTTTTGTCATGAGCTACGTGCTTTCTTTCCACCAACAAGCAGTGTTGGTCTGCTTCTAAATCAGAATATTCCTTTCCACGTGAAATGTTGAAGTTTCAAGTTTCACTCCAATTTGGAATGAAATAAAATCTTGAATACACAGAGTTTCCTGTGTGACAGCCATTCCTTTTGTGTGTGTGTGTGTGTGTGTGTGTGTTTGTTTGGTGTTTTGTTGTTGTTTTTGCCACTTCCATTCCAAACCTTCCATCCATTTAAGTAGAAAGTAGGAGAGATTTAGGGAGTATGACTCAGGAAGCTAAGACAGAGAGTTTGTTTGAGGGCACAGGTTAGAAATGGCACAGTTGTCATTGTCAGAATATTGCAAAAAATGAAGAGATTATAGCCTGAGTCTCATCTGACATAACTTTATAAAAGAAAACCAATTTCAAAATGCTTTATATATTGTGTTTTGCCACAGGCATTCATAGTTTTTGCCTTGAGGGGGTTCATGTTGCTTAATTTGTTCAGGTGAGCAAGCATCTGTTATCTAGTTTTCACATTACTTGTCAGCTTCTGATATTTGGTACAGTTTGTATGCAACAATTCTCTCTTTATATTTGTGTCAAATATAACAGTAAGATTTTGCTTGTCTTGTTTGCAAGTTTAAAAGAAAATGTAGGCATTATGGAGGCTGTTGTAAAAATCCATTAGTTGCAGCTTATTCTTATTAAAGAGAATGTGCTTGGCACTCTAAATTTATGTGGTCATTGGAAAGACCTGTTCTTTGCCCAAACATACTTACAGTCTCAGTTATGCTGCCAGTCTGTATCATCCTCCATTATGTTCAATGGCAGGTTGAAAAGCAGACATCAGCAGTGTACCACTGACAAAAGATTTTGAGTAAAAAGGACTCACCAGACACTGTTACTGAAAGGTAAAGATATAAAGATATTTTTCCTTAACTTCTTATTATCCTACTGATTTCTCCATCAGTTCTGCCTCCAGGAGTTGCAAAGTTTCACTCTTGGCTTCATCTCAAATTTCTTTTCATGGTTTTTCCTTTTTCTTTTTTTTCTTAAATGGTTGCAAGCCTTGATTTTAAAGGGTTATAGGAGGTCAAATCCTACATACAAGCAGAGACTCTGACAGTCTTAATAGAGCTTTGGGGCTGTAGGAATGCCCATGGGTCCTACATATTAGTTATCCTGGGAATTTTGGCCATGTCCCTCTGCAGAGCAAGACAGCATAAATTCTCTGCAGCTAGGGTCCTCCATGTATGTTAGGGAGAGAGAGGGACAAGAAGTTGCCCTAGTCAACTGTGCCATCACAATTAAAGGCCTGTTCTAACCCCTGCTAAAGACAATGGAGAGACTCTCATAGACATCAGTAGGAGTGGAATCAAGCTCTTCTTTAGTAGGAAACTGTGAGAAAGTGTCTTCCTTCTACTCTGAAAAATGCTTTTAAAACAGGCTCCATCTCTTGAGCCAAACTGTTTTAGTTTTGTTTTTCTCCAGTGTAGATATGCCTTGAAGAATCCTGGTCTCTGCAAGCTGAAATTGCAGAGTCAAACCCAATGGGCTCATATACTGGGGACATTTTGTCCACATTCATCATGTACCAGGAACAGCTGTTTTTCTGCAACTTGTAAACATGGGTATACTGGATTCACTGAGACAGGCCCAAGGAGGAGTCACACTGCAGCTTTTCCCATGACTTTGCAACCTTTTCCCAAACAACTGAGGTTGCCGGCAAAGAGGCTAAACAATTGTTTCTCACAGAAGCTCTGCAGCTGATGTCCTATCAGTTATCAGAATAGGCTTGTCTGTTCCTAGAGCACGGAAAAAACCTCTGGGAACTCACTTATTTGAAAAAAAGAGAGAAAGAAAGAGAAGTGTGAGGCTAGATGGAGAACGGGTAGAAAAGAAAAATCTAGGCTAAAGTCAATGTCTGTCTGCATGATCTAATCCTTTCCTTCTGTCATCACACATGTAGCAAAAGCTGTATGTATTTAATATAAAAGAAACTCCAGATCTCGATCTCCTCCCTTATTGTGAAAGTTAATTCAGTGCTGGAGGAAGGCATCAGCTCCTCTATTTATGTATACAGTGACTCTTCGTCTCCAGTGTTCCAAAGCACATCTTCAGGGATCACTTTATGAACTAGTTTGTACTTCAGTTTTGAGCCTTTTTGTACTTGTATATTATCAGGAGTTGGTGTAGACATACCAGGACTAGCCCTAAGTGCAGATGAGGAAAAGCTGAAATTTGCATTGCTTGAACTAGTTATAGTTTTGACATAAATTCTTGATTAGCTCATTCAGTGTAAACTTTGACTTGCCTTTGTCTACACTTAGCAATAGCATAACCAGAAGTCAGGGGTGTGGGTCCCCATGGAGCCCACACCATACCAGCAGGAGCTTGTGCCAGAGCACAAGCCCATGTACTGTAAGATTCTCCAGCGCTTGGCACCTCTGCCACCCTCCCTTCCCAACTCCCCACCACTGTCTGGCTCTCAGTGCCCCTCCTTTCCCACCCTACAGCATTTCTGCCCAAGATGCCAAAATTCCTAGTTATGCCTCTGGCAGACAAGGTTCTTTGGGTAAATGTGATATCTTTTATTAAACCAATTAAGTAGTTGGAAAAATTGTTCTTTGTAAAGCTTTTGGGCACAAACACTGTTCTTCAGGCATAGGGAGAGTCTGCTGGTGTTTTGTGTTCTCCTGGATGGAATAGAAGCCAATATGCAAAATTCAGGTGAAAATGCAAATACATGGCAGTGAGGATGAGAGGTGATGGGAGGCAATAGGTGTGGGACAGGTAGGTGGGGGAGGAAAAATGGGTAATATTTACCTGGTGATATAAGGTAGCTGGTAAAATATAGAGAGGTTACCTGGGGTTATTGGATGGCAGGCAGGTTGTAATGTACCGTAAATCCAATGTCTATACTTAGTCCATGATATTTTGTATCCAGTAGATTTATGAAGTGAAGTTTTTAGGCTCGTCTAGAAAGGTGTTTTATGAATCCCCTTTGAGGATTACTTATATTTCTGACACTTAGAGTCAATAGTGGTATGGCATAGTTGTTAGATGGGTTTTTCTTCTCCCAATATTTCCAGATAAGGCATTAAAAAAATCACAAAGCTCATCTTCAAAACTCATGAGATTTATTTTAAAAATCATGGTTGTTTTCAAAGATAGTAACTGTAGTGTTTGGGTTTTTTTTTGTTTTTGTGTTGGTTGTTTTTTTTTGCATTTTGGAATTTAAGCCTTAACCTGGATCATATTTTCTGGCTTTCCCTGTGATCACAAGGGCTAGAACCTTATGTCAAAGAAGGCATTGACATTACTCCAGCAGCTAGGTCTATAAGAAAAACACCAAACGTCATGGGACTCATAATACAGTCATCAGAGTTGTCAACACTGTTCAGACAAGGCCTTGGCCTTTGGTCTCTCTTCACTTAGATTTCTAACAAGAGTTCCAGCTGAGGCCTTTGTTTCCAGTGCCTTTTTTCTAACTTTTCCTCCTCTTCCATATCTTCTCTCTAATTTCAGAACCACTAGTAGCCCCACTCTCCTCTACTTCTAACACCTTTGCCTTAAACATAACTAAGTAACTTTCCATGCTGAGCAGTCAGACTCCTGTCTCCAATTGCTGTTATCTGCCAGGTCTTTCTGTGTCCTCTTCTGTTGGCTTTTGTTAAGTGGCTTCATCATAAGACTACTGACTATAGAGAGCATCAACTATCAAAATTTCTAATGGCTTAGGTTATAATCTGTATGTGTGGGCTTCTCACGTGTGTGCATTTGCATGTACACATACATGCTTGCAGGGCATAAATGAAAAATATAAGAGAAAAAATTAGTTGCATTGCCATTGAACTAGCATAGGAGGAAGAACATTAGTACACTGCATGGTTGCAGTCTCATCCCAATAAAGAGCGTGTAGTCATGAGCACTTTTGTGCAGCCAAAATAGGCTGCTGCTACTGCTTCTGCAGTAAGGTAAATTGGGAGATAACAATAAATTTTTTACTGCTGGCTGGTGGAGGTGTTTAGGATGTGTTTTCTTTATATCTTCATCCGCCCCTAATTGAAGATGCTTTAAAATTGAATGACTAGCAGTCAAAACGTGTTTGCTTCAAGCTGAGAAGAAAAATGCTGGTGTCTCTGCTTCCAAACTGATTGCGCTTTGTACACAACTGACAGCCACAGTTACTTTGAGTGACTGATAAGTGGGAAGCTTTGCCACTTATCAAGGAATGCACACTGAAAAGAAAGGACTGGAGCCGTTCAGATGCTTTGGCATGTTCAAAATAGCATCTCACATCAGTCAGTCTCGGAGGCACTAGAGACATTTCAAAATAAACTATATCTATCTATCTATCTATCTATCTATCTATCGGCAAAAATCTGATTTAACAGACAAATCATTGTGTGGCATTACAAGGCTTCAAAAAAGAGGTTATCATTATACAGGTCACAAGTTGTGAGATGACTCATAGCTATATAATTTGAGAGCACATATTGTAGGGCCCTGCCCACTCAAACAGCCTAAATTTGAAAATTCATAACCATAAAACTTTATAGTTATTTCTTCAAATTTTGAGCTTTAATATTGGTAGCCCAAGCTGTGTTTGATAATACCTTTTAGATGACTTATAAAGCACGTGCCATCTCAAAAGATCCTGAAGAGCTTCACAACCTTATGGCTAGGGACAGACATTATACATAAACCAGTTTAAGTGATCAGAAAGTGATTTAAACTTATAACAGAATGCAAGTTCAGTGTATATAAACCAGTTTCAAAATGGCTGAAACTGGTTTAAGATAAAACTGTTTGAATGTAGTATCAGACTTAACTGATTTGAGTCAAAGTGATTTATGCAGTGTCTGTCTCTAGGCCTGCGCGAAGCAGCTAGTATTCGCTTCGGATTCGGCCGATTCAGGGGACAGTGATTCAATTCTGTGATTCGAATCACTGTCCTGATTTTGATTTGGCTGAATCTGATTCGGAGAAATGTCAGCAGTCAAATCTCTGAATCTCCGAATTGGCCAAGCCCGTCCCCCGCCCCTCTCCCAGCCCAGCAATGGCTGCCCCGCCCGCCCCAGCTCCCAGCACTTGGGGGAGAAAAAAAGCCCCAGCTCAGCAGGTGCTGCTGGGTGGGGGGGTGATCCCCACTGCCCCACACTGCATGGGGGGCTCAGCATGAACCCCCAAACCTCCCCCCCTGCTCCCCTAGCCCCTCATGGGTGCCCTGCATGGCCCAGCTCCAGCCCTTTAAGAAAAAAAAACCTGAAGAAACCCCAGGACACACCATTTCTGCAGACAGGGGGCAATCCCCGCTATCGTCCACTGCCCCACGCCACATGGGGGGATCTGCAGGAGCCCCCGAGGTTGCACCAGGAGCAGTGAGTCCCAGGGCTTTTCTCGGCTTTCTTTTTTTTTTCTTAAAGGGCCAGAGCCCTCGCAGGCAGGGCACCCATGGGCGGGGGCTGGGGGAGTGAGAGAGGGGTCGATGGGTCTCGTGCAGAACCCCCATGCAGTGTGGCACAGTGGGGC
>NW_005842598.1:446694-447708 GCF_000455745.1 Alligator sinensis | reverse complement strand
CCCCAGGTCCTAGTTTGGCATAGTCCCCTCCCTCAGCCCCTACTACTTAGCAGCTCAGAATTCAGCTGCAGCTCCCTGCTGCAGCCACCAGGCACTGCCTGAATCATCAAAGCTCTCTGAATCTTTGCTGAAGATTCAGAGAGCTTTGAATCAATTTGGACCTTTAAATTGGTCCCCTGATTCGATTTCGGATTTGGAGATTCAGCCACTGAATCAGGCTGAATCTCCTCCAAATCTAATCACCACCCAAAGCTTCCTACAGCCCTATCTATGTCAGACCTCTTCCTCATTTAAGTTAAAACCAGAGTCCCCCAGCATCTGTGCTCCAGAGAACAGGCACTGGCCCTGCCCCACTGATTTTTAGCCAGAGTTCCAACAGAGACTGCAGGCAAGCAGGGTCTGCTTTGCTTTCCCCTGCCCCACCTCCCACTTGCTGACCGCTGCTCAAGCAGGAATCCCCGCCTCCCTCCCTCCCATCTCCCACAGCATGGACCCCAGCCCCATGGACCCTAGGCATCTGATATGCTAGCTAATGCTGAGAGTTGGGGAGTTTGTTTTTTCAGGAAATGTGGTCTTATAAACAGAACTATCTGGCTGAGGTAAATACAGAATTGAAACATTTCTTTCATCTTGTCTTGAGCCAGAGATTTTTAGCATTTATTCCTAGGTGGTGATCATATGGATTAATGCTATATTAGCAAGTGTGTATGTATGTGTATGTGTCTCCAAGTTCACTGAGATAAGCAGACAGAACAGTGTCTGCTTAGGGCTTTTGGAGCTAATTATCAGGTCAGCTGGTAATGTGCCTTCATTCCTTTTTTGGAAAATCTGTTTAAGAAGAGCTTGAACTAATGAGAGAAGCTTTTGTTTTGTTGATGGGCTGATAAATGCTGTGTTATCAGCCCCCTGCTGGCTCCCTCCATTGTCAGGTTTTCAGGCAGTATGAAGAAGCAGGGAGAGGGAGATTGAAAAGCTCAGTGTCATCAACAGATGCATGCACTGATGCCCCCCCTA
>NW_005842598.1:396139-446663 GCF_000455745.1 Alligator sinensis | reverse complement strand
CCCCCCCCCGCTTTTCCTCCGAGTGCTAGTGCGGGGCTGGGGGCTGGCAACACTCCTGCCCCTTGAGCAGTGACTGGGGAAAAGCCTGGGATGATGCAGGTAAGGTGGGTATTTACACCGCTTCCTAATCAAAGGTCCTGCTGGTGCCTGGCCATGCGCCCCCCCCAGCTCAGGACTGTAGAAGGAAAGGGGGGCGCTGCTCGAGCACCCCTGGCATCTAGCCTGATCCTCTACAGGCATATGCCTGCATTTCTTCAGTCCAGAGGGAACGTCTGTGCAGTTGCAAACCAGTTCAAGCTAGGCAGTTTAGACTAGCCTGTAAAGATTGAATCAGTTCAGGCTCAGTCTTTTTGAATGTCTGTCCCTAGCCTGTGAGCCCAATCCTGAACTGATTTACTTCCCTGCAATACAATGAACATCTGAATAGGATGTGCACATTCTAAACTTAGAGGCTAGGGACAGCAAATACAAATAAACTGGTATAAATGATCAGAAACCAGCTCAAATTTGTAATACAACAGAAGTTCAGTGTATACAAAACACTTTCAAAATGGCTGAAACCATTTTAAGATAAACCTGGATGAATGTAGTATCAGATTTAACTGATTTAGATTCAACCAGTTTATTGAACTTCTGTCCCAGATCCCCTCCAGATTCAAGTTAACTCACAGTTCCCCAACATCCCAGGATGCTTTGCATTTCCTCTGCAACCCCCCTCCCTCCCATAGTGTGAGGGGGCTAGCCTTGGCCCAAGCTGTCTGCTCCAGCCAAACAGAGAGGTGTGCTCTAGTGCCCTTTGTGCGGGCCGGGAGCGGTCCGAGGCCCTTTTTCGCGCGGCGGGCTGTGGCCAGCAGCCTGGACACGCCGGGTCGGGGAAGGGAGGCGGCACGCTAGAATTAGGCACGGATGCTTAGTGGTTGATTTAAGATTATTTTACTTACACCGAAGATGGTCATGGTGCAGGCAGGAAAACTTGCTTGAGTTGCAGTTACAAAACAAAACAAAACTCGAACCTGCAGAACATGAGGGTACGTCGCAATGGGGTTTCGGCGACGGGAAGATAAACCTGCAGGACTCGAACCCGGGTAGAGCTCTGGATTCACTCACACGAAGTTTGCTAGGCTCCGTGGAACTTTGCGCGCAGGGAAGGGTACGTCGAGGGATCAGGCGGTGACAGGGAGAGGCGAGAGGCTGATCAGACCCCTATAGCCTTCTTGAGATACACGCTGGGTCTGATAGGCTCCGCAGCGCTTAGAGATCTTCACAAGATGTGAAGTTCTCCTCCTCCTGATAGTTGTGGAGTCCTCCAACTTGGGCGGAAACCGCTCAAGCCTTTTATACGGCTAGCAAGCCAATCGCTAGCCGCCACGTAGGAATAATTTAGAACTGGCCACTAGCGGGGCACAAATTTAAATACAAATGGTGGGAACTCCTTGCAGCGTGCATTTCTCTTTTTGCAACCTAGAAATGCACCCTGCAAAGAAAGCTACGAGTGGCGGGGAATAATTTAGCAGTGCCGAAGCACACACAAACAAAAATCACACCCTTGGGGTGTGACACCCCCCCCCTTCTGGCCTAAGCCACTGCAAGCATGTGACTGCATTTCTAGAATCAAAAGTGAATGTCTATTCACTTGCTTATTGGTTCAATCTACTCCATTTAGACTAAATTGCAAAGAATGAATCGATTTTAGCCTCAGGATTTCTGACTCTCTATACTTAGCCAAAACGTAATTTTATCCACCATGCTGATATAGGAATTGCTGTGCCTATCTGTGGAATCAAGTCATTTATGGAAAAGAACATAGTAGCTATTGATTGACAGATGGCAATATTAATTTGCCATGGGGCATGGAGAAACATATTGTGGGTAGGATTTTCAGAAGCCTTCACCAACTTTGTTCTTATTGTAGTCAATGGGAGTTTCAAAGATTCTCAGTCCATGCATTTACATATGCACATTCTACCCAGTCCAAAACGTAAGAAAAAGGGTGTGTCTTCCAAACAAAATGGTAGCAAAACATTTATATTGGCAGGCAGAATTTAATATCCCAAATTGGAATTTTTGTAGGATACTTTCTGACATCTCTAAGTCCTGCATACAGTAGCAATACATAAAAAAATTAAAAAATTAAAAATATCATTTCCTCTGATCTTAACATGGAGAGTGCTGATGCAGATATACCAGCTGTCAACATCACTGTAAGCATTTTGTCATCTTGCCCTACTCAGAAGCTGGTTTAATTAAGACCATGTTTACTGAAGTGACAGCAGCTACCTCTTGGGCACCCATGACTAGCATCAGTAGAGCTGAACCTTAAATTAGCCACAATGGGACATTTTGGGTAAATCTCTTCATTCTTGGCAGTACTTTGCACTTCTGACTCATGGGCCCCTGAACAATGGTAAGTGGTCACGACTTCATTTTGACAACTCACTCAAAATAGGCTACTTTTCTCCAAATGCTCTACTGGAGCAGTGGTTCAGAAATGACTCAGAGGGAAGAGCATGATACCCACCTACTGATTCAACACCACTGTCTACATTGTGTTGGATTTTCCTTAGATATCTTTCATCCAAGGACTGACTGTGCCCATTCCTGCATAGTTTATGAGATGAGATCATCATTATGGTGGTAGCAGGCTGTAAGGAGGTCAGTGGTATCCTCTAGGGCTGTGCAAAATTTTGGCAGCTGTTTCATTTTGGAGCTGTTTGGGGCTGTTTCAGTGGCCGAAACACCGAATCCGAATTGAAATGGAAGGCTCAGAAACATCTTTGAAATGAAATGAGACATGTGAAACGTTTTGGAAAATTTCAATTTCAGAGCCAGGCTTGCAGGGAAACAACTGTACGCTGCTGCCCTGCCATGCGACTCAGCTCTGCAGGGACCAGAGATTTGTGCTGGGGGTCTCCTCGCTGCCACTGCCCACCCCATGCTGCCCTGGTAATGTGGGGCTGCACCAGGTAGGCAGCAGCAGTGAGGAGACTCTGGCACAGATCTCTGCTCCCTGCGGAGCCAGGTGGCACGGCAGGGCAGTGCTGGTCCCTGTCGCATGACCTGGCTCTGCAGGGAGCAGAGATCCAGGGCTGTACGGGGCAGGCAGCGGTGGTAAGGAGACCCCCAGCACGCAATTCTGCTCCCTGCAGAGCTGAGTCGTGCGGCAAGGACCAGCAGGCCTGCTCATTGCTCTGCGCTGCTTCCCTGCCCCGTGACTCAGCATGACAGGGATCAGAGATCCGAGCAGGGGTCTCTTCGCCTGCACGGAGGGCAGCGGCCCTCCCCCGGGTGAGATATCCACAGCCCCATCCTGCTCCCCACTGGGGTCTCAAACCCCTCCAGGCTAGGTAGGCCTGTGCGAAGCTTCCCTTGCAGCCCGTTCAAAACAGATTCAGCGGAGATTCGGCAGAACGGAATCTCCAAAACAGATCCAGCCGAAATGAAATGGGACAGTGATCCAAAACACCGAAACAAATCACCATCCTCTGAAGCAGCTGAATCCAAAACCAAATTGAAACACAGCCATTTTGCACAGCCCTAGTGTCCTCTCTATTTCTGGCCTTCTTTCACTGTTAGTGATGCATCAGCATTCAGCTGCTGGAGGGAACTGTATCTTAAAGCAGTAGAGACATTCCTTAAGCTTAGTATTTATTGTAGCAAAAATAAAATAATTTTATTGCTTGGCTGATAGTTGTCAGGCAGAATATTTTGGGTTAGGTCTGACAATGGAACCGGAGAAGTGGGAGGAGCCTTGCAAAATTAAATGGTGGCAATCTCTGTCCAGTAAGGAAAGGATGAAGTGGGGAACCAAATACAAATCTCTTCTTAACCCACCTCAGTTGATTATTTTTAACATTATTTAATACAGATTTATATCATGAAACAAACTCCAACATCTCTATCAGGTTCATAGGGCACCTGTAGATGTTCAGGTAAAGGTGTGATAGAATCTGATGTGTGGTCTACACAATCACGCTTCTTCCCCTGCCACACATGCATGGTCAAAGATGTGATTGTGAGATACAGTATCAGATCCAATCAGACCTTACTGCCGGTGTAGAGGGAGCTCGGGATCACAAGCAAGCTCCCATGGCTGCAAGCTCCACAGCTGATGAGGCTTGCAACCGGGGCAGTATATGGGATTCTGCCCTGGTTTTAGGCCTTGTCAGTTGTGGGGTTTGCAGCCATATCAGTGGGTAGTGCACTTCTGTGGCTGGGAGCCTCATCAGCTGTTGAAGCTCCTAGCCACAGGGGAGCACCTGGCAATATGCTCAACTAGTAGAGTGATAAGAATAAGCCACAAAGTTACCACACATGTTTTGTGGAATGACTTTGTGGCTTATTCCTTGTCTTTTGATTGAACATGCAGCTGGGTCACAACTTAAGATGTGATTAACTGGTTAATCAAGCTTTAAGTCTTATGTGTAGGTGGGGCCATAAATAGATAAACTAATCATTCCAGATTCTCTGCAATTGGTTTGAAATCTGTGTTGCTTCACCAACAAAAAAACTCAAGGTTCCTTGTATTCAGAAGTTTTAATTAAAAATAAATTCAAAGACAGACATAATAAACTTACAGAACATAAAATAATGATTGTTACAGGATAGGTAATAACAGGAATCAAATGGAAAAATGTTAATTGTGAATGTTCAGTTTATCAAAAAATGCAATTCAATAAAGACCTCACATAATAAAATAATCTTTATAAAGTATACTTACCTCCATTCTAGACAAACACTTTTTTGTCCAGATCTGAAGTGAAGTCAATGACGCTTACATCAATCAGTAGTAATAACTTTTAATGATAACTGTTAAAATTATTGTAAAGTTGGAAATGAATGCATTTCAAAAGTTAGCCTTTTTATTTATTATTAAGTCAAATAAATACATTTGAATTAAAAATGTATAAAATGTTTTTATCCATACCCAGATATGATACATTACTTACAAAGCAAAAAATTAGTTAGATTGCAAAGCAAAGCACTCAAAAGGTAGAGGTGCAAGTTGCTTGCCTGTAAGGTTGAGTGTCCCCACAAAGGGATGCTAGGTGACCTAGGTGATTTGGATTAGTTTGGGGATTCTCTTTTTTTCTCTCTCATCCTTGGGAACTGGGGGAACTCCTGCCCACGTGGAGCCCCCTGAGGGGACTAAGACTCTGTGTTGAGTGTGTGTGTGTGTGTGTGTGTGTGGTGGCAGTGGCTCTGACTCTAGGTCCTACTATGTGCCATATGTGCCCCATGAGAGAGCTGGAGCTGCTGTCACCAACATGTGGCAGTGGTGACAGCAGCAGCAGAGGCTCTAGCATAGAGCATGGGGTGCAGTGTCAGCCCCAGCTCCAGCACAGGCCATGCAGTGACAGCGCAGAGCAAGGTGCCAGCTTGGTTTCTGGCTCCAGCATGGAACCTGGAACACAGGGTGCTGGTTCCAGCTTCATCTCTGGCATGGGGCACATAGTGGCACTAGCATGGGACACAGCATATGGCAGTGGGGCTTGGGAGCTGGAGCGGGGGCCATGGCAGTGGTGATGGGCACAGTGGCCAGAGGGCAACTTGGACTGTGTCAACCCTCACTCACGTTCCTGCCACCAATTGTAATGGATTCTACTGTGGTCCCCTGCACCCTGGTCATGCCCCCCTCCTCCCAACTTCTGGTGGCCATTTGGTAACCGAGTGGGGCTGATATAGTGGATCCACAGGCAAGATCTGGCCCATGGGCCATATGTTTGACACCTTAAAGAAAGTAAGCACAAGTGTGTGTGTGTGTGTGTGTGTGTAGCTAAATGGTCTCAATAGTTAAATATTCATAGGTACTATTTATCTCAATATGTATATCCTCATTACCTTGACAAACACATATCTGTGTGTGTGTGTGTGTGTGTGTGTATGGAAGAATTTGCACTTACATGGTTAATTGTGGGCATGTATTTAAGTCCACTGGCTCAAATAGTACTTACAGAGATGCTTCAGTGTAAGGACAAGGAATACTTTCCTGATTTAGGACCTAGAAGTTATTGATACTTACCAAGTTACAGCTGATGTTAGTTGTGAATTTTTCAGCTTTGTTTACAGTTTATGTTCAGCTGGCATCTTGGCAAATAGAATCTGTAATTTGGTCCAAGTTGTTATGATGGCTGCAGTGTTTTCTAGTGTTACAATCGGGCTTCTCCATTCATAGATGGGAAAAATAGTGGCATTTGTAGCCTGAAAAATAGTTAAATAGAGCAGACTCAAATTTTTGAAAATTTGGAGGGTTTCTTATTACAAATATGAATTTTGATTAAGGGAATGTGTGATGCTTCCTTTCCCCACTCCTAGTTTTAGATGATTTTTCCGTTAAGGGACCCATGTGTTTTTCAACAGGACTTACTCTTCACAGCAAAAAGATTCCTTGCCTGGGATAGCTGCTCAGCTTCTTCATCTGTACAGTTGTTCTTTGGCTTTAGGGTGGAAAGCAAATATTTTAAGACCTGATAGGCTAGAGCTGAGGCACCTACTCTTCTAATAAAATCTCCTTGATGAATTGACAGGCAGTGCATATTTCACATGCTGTCTTTCAAGAGTCTAGTTTCTGTGACATGAGCTTTCTTCAGGATATACAACCTTTATTAAGCCTGCTTACCTTTTATCGCTTCTATTTGTACAGCTCAGAATTACGTTTGTTTAGTAAAATATGTACAGCAGAGGAATTGGTGCTATAACCAACCTGATATCAAGTGCTGCATTATTCTAAATGTTATATATTCAAATTTTAACCTAAGAGAAATGCAGCCATGCTGCATACACTATATTGCCCTGTGTGCCAAGGTCATGATTTGTTGGAACCACAAATTTACTCTCTCTGTCTTTTGTGATGGTCATTTGAGCTGAGTATTCTTTCAACACAAACTCTTGCAAGGGCCCCCCAGGGAGAAAAACTATCCATTGTATTCTTTTGAAAGCAAGCAATATTTTTTCCCAGGAGCTGGATTCAAGCAAGTTCGTTCTTCTACTCAGGGATATCTTAAGAGGCTCCCATCCCTTCTGGTGCGTAGAAACTCATATAACAAGCACAGATATGTATATTGTATTTATTGCCATAATATAATCTGTGCTACTTCCCTTCAAATATAAGGAATTATGCTTTTCCCCAGCTGTTCATTTGATAGAATTCTAGACCCTCATTTAGAGAGCGCACTGTTCCTCCAATTCCTATCGTTTGAGCCATGGCCTCTCTTCTATACCTATTGTTTGTTTTTCTTTTTGTTGTTGTTGTGTGTAACAGGTGTTTCTTTCATACTGCCAAATCAGCAAGGCCAGGGCTTCCTCTACAGCTGATCCCTTGAGACTTTGATTAAACTCTTCTTTGTAATAAAAATGCCACTGCTTTTAAATGAATTGCACATATAATCTCTATGTGCACAAATGCCCTCAATCTCCTGGCCCTCATTGCTGTAGTCTCTTTCTTTCTGTACATGTGTTTGCCTCTTTCTCTCCCATTCCCCACATATATGATTCCCTTGTACCTTCCTGATGCCGCAATCCCTTCACAGCATGGATGCAGCCCAGGGAAAGAGCAAAGTGCTTCTGCAGAAATAATTCACTTTTTTTAATATCTGCTGTTGATGTGCTGCTGGACACAGCATCAGGCACTTTAATTAGCGAGCCATGCCAATTAAAAGCATCCGTGCATCATGTGTATCAGCATCCCTGCACTGAAAAAATGGTGGCAGGGCACTTTGAACTAAAGCTCACTGAATATGTCTTATTTCAAAGCACCTCGCCACCACTTTTTCAGCATCGGAGCAGGTTCTGAACACATGTATAGGAGCCCGTTGTTTTCACAAATGGTTTCAGATTGCTAGGAGACTCTTGGGGAAGTCTTAACTAGTTAGTGTGGCAGTTGCATCCTTTACCAGAGAAGGTGTCCATCTGGTGAGTAATAAGGCAGGTCAACTGGTTTGCTGTATAAACATCTCACTTTTTCCTTGCCCTGCTGATATTGTTGCTGGGGTTGTTTTAGTAATAACTGGGTTTTCTTTAGAAGAAGAGTTATCTTCAGATGTTACTTTGGGGCATTTATAATTTAGCATGATAGGCACCTTTGGAAGCTGTGGATAGAAAGCAGGAATAGGCAAGTATCTGTGCATCTTGGTGCTGCACCACAGTGTATAGTCATCTTTATTTATTTGGGGGTTAAAATGGGGCCTTCCTAATAATCAATATCTTCCTGTTTTGCTTTTAAGAAAGTCAGAAAAGTGACATGAAGGAAAAGGTGGCAGCTTTTTTTCTGTGTTATCAGGCCCAAGGTAATCTGAGAGCATTTTTGTGAGCTTGGCAGTTAATTTTTAGGACTGTCTTTGTCTCTTTTGTACTACTCTTATAAGTAGAAACCAAAAATGCAAAAGGTGCAAATAGATATTAAACACTATAGACAGAGGCATGCCCAGAATCAGAGCCAGACCTTGCAAGGGAGAAGTGTGAGAACCTGCATGCCCTGAAACTCCTTCAGAGAGTGCTGTAAGTAGGTGCTGTAAAAACTGTGAACATATTGTGTTGGCAACAGTAACATAACTAAGGTTGGATGACTAGGGTATTGGATTTAGGAACCAGAAGGACTGCAAGAACAGCAGCCTGCCCATCCACTGCAGCTATTCCTGCCACCCATCCAACCACTGTAATTGCCCGTTACCCAGGGTGCAGACTTCCTTCCTATGCCTCTAGCTGGCATTGTGAGGTGTCCAGTGAAGTTACATAGATTAGAGTTTTCAGTAATTGAACATGTCTGCACTGCTTCAAGAGATTATTAGGATCATAGGTCAGAAGGTCATCTAGTCCAGCCCCATGGAGGACACCAGTGACATTTGCTGTTTTATGTGCAGTTATCAGCACCAACCCAGCACCATGCTGAGGCAGTCGCATTACATCTGTTTGGAGGGATAGTGCATACACAGCAGGTGTGCCATGCTTTACTGAAGCTTCCCCAGCATGGTCCATGTTGGAGGCGGCATGGCCTGACAGCCATTCTATCCCAGATGACCTTTTTTTATGCTTGCAGTGCTCCAGTTAGACTGATCAACTGCTAGAACTCCCCAGGTGCCACCTGCAGTGCCAATGTCTCTGAGGTCTTACATATGCTAGACATCTTTTTTTCCCTTAATTCCCCTTCTGGCACATATTGAGAAGTGATAGCAATGGCGGGAGAGCAAAAACAGAACAGACAGGCTACAGGCATCTTAACTATCATGCTGCTAACTCTGTAATTGTGGCAGTAGCTGTGGAAAATTTTAAGGAAAAAAGTCTAGTATAGAGACCAACCAAAAGCGTTTTTTGTGGGTTGTTTAATATGAAGGCATCAGCCCCTATAATGGCATTATATTTCATTTGCAGTAGCTAATGGCAAAAGATAGCACCTTAAGACTGAATAATATGGTTTTCTGTTTTGGTTAAAATGTGTTGCCTTCATTTATTGGTGCCTAGTTATTTGGTGCAGTGTACACAGTTCTCTACATTAAACAGGGTTTTTATTTAATGTGGTGTTTTAATGTTGTTGACCACGGCCTGATTCTCCATTGCCATGTACTTTACTTATGCATTTACACTGGTGGAAGACATTGCTAGATTGGAATGGCATCAAGTAATGGTCAGCAACCTTTTGAGGCCATGTGCTGGAATGAGCCAGCTCAGATCAGAGTAGCAGAGACAGGCAAAATGGGCATGCAAGACCTGGTCACTGCAGCAAGGAAGAGGCCTCTGCCATTGTACATTGCTGATGCCCCAAACCCACTGGCCAGATCCAATGGTTCTGCCTGCTAAAATATAGCCTGAGAGTCATAGGTTGCCAACCTCTGACATAAAGGTCCAGGCACAGTGCAAGCCAAGAGAAAATCAGGGAAGGAGGATTTATCACTTGAACGTGTTCCCCATGACTTTTTTCCCCATGTTCAATTCCTTTACTTTTAAAAAATGTAAACCACCATGCTACAGAAATAAATACAAAGCAAAAGAAGCTTAAAAAGAGAACTGTTTGGCAAGCCACTTTTTTGTAACCTCACCCAGACTTGGCTCTCAAGCACTATTTTGAATGGGAGAATGCTCTGATGTGCCCCTCCCCCATTCTTCTTCTGGCCTTTGCATCAGGAAGCTCCCTTTTTTTTTGCATTGGGTTAAGCTGCCTTTTCACCAAAGGTGGGGGCTGGAGGAAGCTCCCTTGGAAACCTGTCATCGCTGCTCTTGGATGTGGAAAGAATATGGTTTGTGAGAGGTGTGTGGAGCCTACCTGCCCAGAAATGAGCTGCTCAACTCTATGCTTTAAGAAGGCTTTGCATTCAAAAGACTGATTTTCTTCATTTGGGGACTATCATTCAATGGAAATGTCAAAAATATGTAAGGATAAATACCTAGTTACATTAAAAAGCTGGGGGGGGGAGCACTCTGAAATTATCTCCAGGCTCCATGTTTTCCGAGGGCTTGCATTAGCAGGGACAAAGTCACGGTGTGTTGACACAGTCTAATGTGCAATGACATAATACCTGGAAAATGGAGACAGCGAGAGGCACAAAATCAAACTTATCTGAGTTTTCACAGGAAAAGAAGGGATTAAACTTTGCTGGTTAAAATATGGATTTTTTTTTAAACAACTATCCCAGTTCGATTGAGATAAACCTACTCAGATCTAATTCTATCCAGTCCCTGGGAAAAGTGGGCCTTAAGATGTTGAGCCTATTTGCCCAATCCCTTTTTCTAGAAATAAAGATTAGGGTAGGAAGTTTGGTCCTTATCTCTAAGGTTCTTATTGCTTCAGAAGAAAACTGAAATGCTTACATGAAGGACACTTCCTTGAACTCCTGATTTGTCTTCACTCAGATTATTTCACAAGCTTCAGAAGTGTAGATTTCCCACAATGCTTGGCATTTTTTTTTGTTTCACATATCTTTGGGTGACTAGAGGAATTTTTTTAACTCTGTTTAGTCAAAGGAAAGTGACACTGGAACTTTACAGTAGGTTACAATTCAAAAGCCATTGCATGTGCACACAAACTTTCATCCATGCCATTCACATTTGCTAAGTTATTGGGTCTGATTCTTCGCTGTCTTTAATACAATGTCATTATTTAAAGCTATATGAAATGTGTGGAATGCTAACACTCTGGTTTACTAGCATTTTATACCTCCTTAGCATAGCTAATGGCTTAAAAAATGAGGTTCCATTTTACAGCTTGGGAAATTGAGGCATGGAAAAGGAAAATCATTTTCCAAAATCTCCCAGCAGACCAGTGACAGAAACCATGTCTCCTCTGAGTCCTAGTCTAGCCACTTCAAGGTCTAATAGAGGTTGCACGCTAGTGTGGAATGAAGTCCTTTCTGTTGTAATTTTATATTAAAATTTTTGCTGTGGGGTTTTTTTTCTTGTTTTGTTTTGGTACTTTGAACTTCCTTCATTGGTGTTAAAAATCAAAAGTGCAACATAATTTACCTAGGGTCTGAGAGCCAGGAAGCTGATGGGTTTAGCTGAAATGTCAAAACAGTCTAATGGGGAACCCCATTGCAACCAGGAGAACTACCTTTTGAGGAAAATTTAGCCTGATGTGTCCAAGCTGAGTAAAAAAATAAGCTACTACTTTAAATGGTGGGAAGTTAGGTAAAGGGCCAAGGCAGTTCTCATTAAGCAAAAACAGAATTTGGTCCTGAATTCTTAATATTCTTCTGGTTTCAATAATCTGTTATTATTTTAATGTAGGTTTAGACCTTGTTAACACATGGGGTTTTTTTCTTATATACATGACTCTCAAGTGTCTCTTTTCCTCTATGCAAGCTGCCTAAAATTATCTCATGGTGAGCTGTGTTTTAATTCATTATCCCCCAGCCCTCTCCTCACCTTGACCATTGTTAGAATTTTATTCAGTTTGGACTGTGCTAGCTCTACTAAATGCTAGTGGGAAGCCTGCCCATGTTGTTCATCTAGACTGATGTGCTCTAGCTCAGAAGGGCTCATTCACTGAGTCTTTCTTTTTAATTCTGGATACTTACTTGCTTTCATGAAAATCTAAGTGCTCAGTTATGTAAGGTTGGCTAGTTCTTCTTAACAAACACAAATTGGCCATGCCTCAGGCAGCCCCTCCCCACAATCTTCTTCTTCCTCTTCTCCTGTTTTTCACTTAATGACTTGCTAATAATGAAACTGCAAAGACAACAGTAGGGGCGGCATAAACACATGCTCACCTGTGGGATAGCTGCTGATGCTTCAGAATGAGAAGACAAAACAGGATTATTATGATAATGAAAGCCAGGACAGGTGCTGGGCACTTTGTTTATTCACTGATTAAAACAGTCACAGTGTGACATCTTTTTATGTAATAAACTAAAGGGAGGTGGGTTACTTACATTGCCAGGGCTTTCTGTTAAACCTTACAGAAATGATTCTTGTGCTTACCAAGAAGCACCATTATATTAAAGGATGACCATTAGGGCCGTGTGAAATTTCACTGAGTGTTTCATTTTAAAGCTGTTATGATGCGTTTCAAGCTCAAAACAGCAAAATCGAAATGAAACAAAAAGCTTCAAAACAGCTTTTGAAACAAAATGAGGGCACTCAAAATGTTTTGAAGCAGCCCGGTGGTGGGAGGCAGGGGAGAGCCCAGGCACCTTCTGAGCGGCTCTGTCAGCCCCACAGGGCTCAGCCTAGCGGCGGGAGGTGGAGTGCTGCCCTGGCTTTCCCCTGCCTCTCGCCACCAGGCTGTGCTCCAAATGGGTCTGTCAGCCCCATGGAGTGCAGCCTGGTGGTGGGAGGTGAAGTGCAGCCCTGGCTGTCCCCCACCTCCTGCCACTGGGCTGCGCTCTGACCAGCTCCACCAGCCTCACCGAGCTCAGCCCAGCAGCAGGAGGCAGGGGAGAACCAGGGCTGTGCTCCACCTCCTGCTACCAGCCTGAGCTCCATGGGGCTGGTGGAGCCTGTCAGAGTGCAGCCCCGCAGCTGGAGGTGAAGAGAGCCAAGGCTGTGCCCCAACCCACTCTGCCAACCCCACAGAGCTCAACCTGCCCTCCAGTACTGCCAGACTCCTCCCAGGGGTGCGGGCTCCCAGATCTGCACACAGGATGACAGGAGGCTGCTGCTGCTTCCTGGAGCCAGCGTTAGCACAGGCTGTGCCCAGTGCCATTCCAGCGCCGGCGTCCTGTCATTCCGAGGACAGATCCTGGGGCCCACACCCCCAGGAGGAGTCTGGCACAGCCCCGCACCCTCCTGGGGGTGAGGGCCCCCAGATCTGCACGCCAGATGACAGGAGGCTGCCACTGCTGGCAAGTGTCACGATTTTTGCTTTGAATAGTTGGAGGTGCAGTTTCTGGGAAACCTCTGCACCTATCTCCTTGAAACTTGGCAGGTGTCATGCCCTCAGAAGGAGTTATCAACCCTGCAATTTCCATCCAAATCAGGCAAGAAATGACAATGTTTAGACATTTTCATGATTCCCCATTATAGCCTCTGGGCGAAATGATGAAATGCATCAAAACAGCAAAACAGTTTCGATTAAACAAAATGGAACAGTGCTTCGAAATGAAATGAAATGACAAAACAAAACACTGTCCCTTTCAAATGGTGAAATGGACATCAAAACAAAATGGTGCTGTTTTGCACAGCCCTAACTATGTATCACTGCTTTCCATGAATGTCCCTGCTTGGAACAGATAGATAGATAAATCATATCCTAGGTCTGTGAAAATTGGTCAGCTAGTAAATGACTCATTGTCTTTCCAGGCCACTGCTCCATCATAAATCCCAAGAACCAAGATGAAGTGCTAGGGCTATGTCTATGCAGATGCCTAAGCCATTAAATACGATGTTGGATACTGGAAATGGGACGTTCCAAATGTTCACATGTTGTCACCATACTTCTGTGATAAACATCCAAGCTTCCCCCACCAACTGTGTTAAATGCTTCTTCTCTCTCAAGACAATTTTATAATGTCTTGTTCTTCTGTTTTAAAAAAGCTTATAATCCTGCTGGTCTTAAATTAAAATAAACAAAATATGGGTATGATGTCATAAAAGAGATTTTCCAGCTTTGGCTCTATTCCTTTTTTTCCCCTATAAGAAATCACCAATTTTTGTCAAGCTCTCTCTTTTCACTTGAAGTTCCTTCATTTCAGCCTGAATTTATTTTTTTGGAAAAAGGAAGCCGAGCTTTGTCTTCCCTGCTCTCATTTATTTTGTACTTTTTGTGTTCATACATGCTTAAAGTTTTCTGTTTAACAAACTTTGCTGTGTTGAGAGTTTACATCTTTACACTTTGTGTGTGTGTGTGTGTGTGTTTGATAAGTATTCTCTCCATTGTGCAATTAACAGCTCCTTCTCATTCCTGATGCTCTAAATCTGCAAATGCAATGTGTAGATACTTTTTTTTTCGTCAGTCTGCTTCAAGCTAAACATTGAGGCTGCCACTCTGAGCTAATTAAACACCTATCGGAAGTTAAGCTGTTGAAAGGCAAATAAAATAAAAATTAAACAAAGAAATAGTCCTATTTCAGTGACATAGACTCATTATTGAGACCAACATGGTACTTGATAGTGGTGCCATATGTTTTACCTTTTGGTCTTCATACCTGATTCAGATGTTTCTTGTGTAGGTAGGAACCAAATATCTGCCCTACAGATAAGATATTTGCTTCAACAAGGCTGATAGTCTGCATGCAGCCATGGTACTGACATTTTGAAGTTGCATGTGAAAAATAATGCAGATAGTCATCTATGCAGCTCTGAGCTCTATGGATTAAAGGGGGTGGTGTATGTGTGTGTGTGTGTGTGTGTGTGTGTGTGTGTGTGTGTGTGTGTGTATGTGTGTGTGTGGGAGACGGGGTGGATTCTTCCTAACTTCTGCAGTTATATTTGCATACTATTAATCATGGTGTTTGATTATTCTCATCTTTAACATAACTATAGGTTATGTTATTGATCATAAATTATCTAAATCTTAATCCAGCCATGACATCTCTAGTGGAGCAGTGTAGATGCTCCATGTTTTTCCCCATTTAGTGTTTGCCTGTTATAGTTGCCTACTGACCTGTGAAGCAGCATACTCTTGGTGCAGGCAGGTCTGCCTTTATGAATTAGCTCTGCCAGTCTAGCTAAAATCCTTTGTAAGAGTGGAAATTTTCTAGGGCTATTTCAGACAAATTGTATTGAATCAAGCTTGTGCAACAAATGTATTCATTAAGCAGTGATATTATATTTATATTAGTTTAGGTGAATTGAAGCTTGATAAAGCATCATAACTCGTACTTTAAATTAAATCTACCTGGGTTCACTACAGGATTAGGTTATTGTCCCCTTTTCACACCCTTATTGTGGTATCCTATAAACTGAGGTCCCGATTCCCTGCTGAATACTGAAGATCATAAACATTTGTGACTTCATTGGACATGATTTCAGCCTCTGACTAGAGAATCTGATCAGAAAAACTAACTGATCCAGACAAAGCTTTCTTTGGGAGGATAGTTAAACTTCAGCTGGTTTTCCTTCTGCTTATCTCTGTATTTCTGGAGTTCAAATTTGTTCCCTTAGGCCAGTGGTTTTCAAACTGAGTTCTACAGAACCCTGAGGTTCCATGACAGGTCATCAGGGGTTCTGCGAAGAGATCGGGGGCCAGTGGCAAGGCAGGCAGGAGCAATGTGCTGCCATTGCTGGGCTGGGGCACCTGGCTCAGTGTTGGCTCACGCAGCCTGCAAAGCTAGGGTTAGGGGTTCCATATCAGAAGAAGTGATACGAAAGGGTTCCATGGCTTTAGGAAGTTTGAAAACCACAGCCGTAGCATGTTAGCTGTCTGTATTTGGCTTTCCTTTTGAGAAGAGAAAGTTCCTGGTGGGTTTCAGTGCAAATCCTGGATGAGGGGTTTTTTCAGTTGGAACCAGAAAATGTTGCAGGAAATGTTGATCCCACTGGATTTCATGGCTGATTTTACAGAACAATACATTTTGCATAAGGCTTAGATGCTTACCTTAATCAGACCTTTCAACCTTTGGAAGCTCACCCATGAATACTTGTATCAACACTGCCATCCATTCAGTTTCTTCTCATTTGTAGTATTTGTGTCATAGTAGAACAAAGCAATTCTTAGTATTAATTTACATCTTTCTTAAACATGATGCTATTGAAATCTGTCAACTTGCAGAGTTTAGTTTCTTTCACAGAGGGGTTGGAGGGTATGAGGGCTGCAGAAGGGGCAACAGATTCACAACCCACCGAAGCCAGCAATGTTGATCCCTCCCTTGGCAGGGTTGTTCCTGTAGAATCCAATTTGGCCCTCTATTCCATCCTCTGCAAACAAACAAACAATGATCCCCTCTCTTAAGATTGTGCTGGTGACAGAACCTGAACTAGTGAATGCTGGCTTTAGCAGCACTAATTGTGATGTTAGCATTAAGTGACTACTCTTTATATGCCTGAAAACTAGGTGGAGCTCAAGAGAAAGTGCCCCATCTGATTCTGAGGAGAAGGGGCATGCTATGTAGCCAGTATTCCTCTCATTCTGTACATGCATGCACTACTACAAAAGCAGAATGGTCAAATGATACACAAGTGATCAAATTTTAATAATAGTCTTTACTAGTGCGTAGGGCTAGGGACAGATATTACACATAAACCGGTTTAAGTGATCAGAAACTGGTTTAAACCTGTAACAGAACAAACGTTCAGTGCACATAAACCAGTTTGAAAATGGCTAAAACCAGTTTGAGATAAACCTGGTTGAATGTAGTATCAGACTTAATTGATTTGGGTCAAACCGGTTTATGCAATGTCTGTCCCAGACCCCTTCCTGGTTTAAGTAAAATCAGAGTCCCCCAGAATCCCAGATGCTTTGCAACCCTGGATGGGGCTCTGCTCTCTGTTCCAGCCCAGCAGGGCTGGCCCCACCCCTCTGTTCCCTGGCTAGAGCTCTGACAGAGACTGCAGGTACAGCAGCGTCTGCCCAGCTTCCTTCTGCTCTGCCCCCCTTGCTCTTTCACCACTCCCTACTCAAGCAGGGATTTCCCCCTCCCCTCTGCCTTACACAGATACCTCTCAGCACTAGCTAGCATACCACATGCTGGCTACGGTCCATGCTGTGGGAGACAGAACAAAGGCAGACAGGACAGTGTCATCTTAGGGCTTTTTTAAGCTAATCAATAAGTAGCTGGTAATGTCCCTCCATTCTTTCCTTGTAAAAAAAGTTCTTTAAGAAGAGCTTGAGCTAATTAGAGAGGCTTTTGTTTTGTTTAGTCTGATAAATGCTAACAACTCCCTGCTGTGTAACTCAGTGCTCTGCTATGAACTTCCTGCTGGCTCCCTTGCTGGTCAGGAGGAAGTGGGGGTAGGGAATGAGAGCATCCTGCTGGAGCCTGACCAGAACCCTTCCCTCAGCTCAGCACTATGGAAAGGAAGGGATGGCTTCTCTAGCACCCCTTGGTAGGCCCCCTACCTTGATAGGAGATATCTTATGTAAACAAAGAAATACTTGTGTTTCACACTCTTTGCCAAGCTTTGCAGAGTTTGCAGAGCATGATATGTATATCCAAATGTAATAGGGTAAGGTTTCATAAAGATGATGCAGCATAAATGAAGAGAATTCTTTTCTTTCTGAACTCTGGTACATTTCTTTTTAATCCAGATTTTTTTAAATATTTTCCATTCTCATTTCCTTTTTCTTTTTTGATAAATAAAAAGATTATTCATTTTTCAATTTAATTTTATTTTAATGCTATCTACATTCCAAGTTACTATTTACAACATATTATATCCTGTGGATACTTAATTACTCAATGAAATTAGATTTAAACCAAATGGGTGGTGTGCTAGATAAAATACTAGTTTAATCCCATGATCAAAGCAAGATTTGACTGTAAAAAGTTTACTTGGTACAAAGTTTATCTGGTGGCTGACACAAGCCCTTCCTTGTGAAATTTAGATGGCCCTTAATGACATTTTGTCACTTTCAATATTAGGCCATGGATTTTTTCATGACCAGTCAGCAAGGATGGTGGTCATCTAGGTATGATTTGTGTGCCTTACTCTTTAGCCAAGATTGAGGTAGCATCAGTCTTAGTTGAGACACCAATCTCAGTTGAACTCCTTTTCTTTTTTCCTCAAAGTCTCTCCATTCCCTGCATTCTTTACTACAGTTCATGGCTGTCGGGACCGAGGGCGGTCTAAGGCTATGGCCAGTAGCCCGGACCGTCAGGTGGGGTTTTTCCACGACGGAGTAGAGTTAGGCATGGAGGCGTATTGGTTTTACAAAGAAAGCTTTACTTACACTGCCGATGGTCACAGTGCAGGAAGGAAACTTGCTTGAGTTGCAGTTGCACACAGACAAACACAAGTGAGATCTCTTCCGAACCGAACTGAACCGAGATGAGTCGTCGATGCATGACTCCACGAGCGCTTCACACGGGGGTACGTCAAATTTTCCACTATGATGGGGAGTGGCTAAGAGCTGATCAGGCCCCTATGTCCTCCTCCAAGACACACGCAGAGTTTGCTAGGCTCCACAGCGCGCTCAGAGTTCCCCACGAGATGGCTGTGGAGTCCTCCAACTTGGGCGGAAACTGCTCTAACCTTTTATACGGCTAGCGAGCCAATTGCTAGCTGCCACGTAGGAATAATTTAGAATTGACCAATAGTGGGACACTAATTTGCATGTGTGTGGCGGGAACTCTTTGCACCGGGGATTTCTCTCTGCAGCTGAGAAATCCACCGTGCAAAGAAAGCTCCATGTGGCGGGAAAATTCCAATGTGCCGAGGCACTAAAAATCATTGGGTTATGACAATGGCATTGTCTTCCTCCCTGTCATTAAAGCTCATATGCTGAGGGCTCATTTTTGGCTCCTCCCTTTCTTTCACTATTTACACCTTTTTGTGCTGCATATATATGTCTCTACAACTTTTCTAAACCCCATTTAAAAAAAGTTCTTTTATCACAATAAAACTCATTTCCAGGTCCTTCTCAGCTCATGTCTTGACTGTTGAAACCTCCTTTCTGCTCTCCTTGTCACCTGCATTGTCCCCATTTCTAAGACAAACCAGTCCCCCCACAGATCATTTCTGTTGTCCATTATCATAACCATATGATTGCTGGTATTCTGTTCAATATGCCCACCTCGTTTTCCTCTATCACATTCAAGGTTTTTGTCCCTTCCATCTCTTGATTTTTATTATATTTTACAACTCCTCTGCTCTCCCAGTGGTGCCAACATTAATATTTTGTTTATCTGTGTTTCCCATGACCATCTATGTACTTGTTTCATGACATCTTTTATCTGTCTTAGTCTGGGATTTCTAATTTGTCAAATTGCTTTTAAGGTGTACACTTGCTGTGAAACCTGCAAAGCAAACCAAACCAGTAATGTTTAGTTTGGAGCCAAAAAGAACCATATTTCAGCTAGGTATTGACATTAAGTTAGCCTCAACTACTTTATTTGCCACATCTGTAGTATCTTGTTTTAAATTAGATGCAAGTTCTTTTGGGCAAAGATGATACTTTATCCTGACTGAGGTGTTTTTACTTTACTTCAAGATAAATAATAAATTATAGTAGTAACAGGGAGAATGATTTAGCATTAGGAACACCACATTTGAATCCCCCGTCCCTCAAAGTCTGTGTAAAAATCTGTTCTTTGCCTTTACACAATATGTAAAGTGAGGATCATGTCATTTCAGCTATGGATCTCTTTTAGATGAGGCCTTGAAACCCAAAGTCCCCTTTTCATGTACCAAAGGTACAAAAGATCCAATGGAAATAAAAAAAAGAAAAAAGAAAGGAATTATTTTACTGGCAAAGAAAATCTTTGCCTTCCCCCACCCTTGCTTTAATGGTCTCATTGAAAAGCTATCTGCTGTGTATTGGTGACCTAGGAGATACCTGTATACATATCATATTTAAGGTTTGTAGCACTCTTTAGGTTAAGAATGACTTTACCAGTGGAAGATGGTGCAAATAAATCATTTTTACTGCATTATATACCTCTCTGTGCTCTATTATTATAATTAGTAGTAGTAGTATTAATATTGTTATTATTCATTCTCTTAGTTTTCTTCAAGTGGTTACTTGTGCATGTCATCAAGAGCTAGGGAGGAACGAGGGTCATGTTTCTGGAAAGGTCCTATTTAGTTTCAAATATAGGTCTTATTCTGCACAATGGGCTTGAGCTAAACCCACTGAAGTCTGACTTCAGTAGGTTTCTCATCAGACCCTATATCATCTCTGGCGTTTAATTTTTCTTCTGGCGTAGAAAGGAAATGGTGGTAAAAGGCAAGTTGCACCTGATGTTATCTGTACCCTCTTGGGAGCTCCTGCAGCTTTCAATACATTTGTGTGCAACTGAACAAAAGAAAGATAGCAGTGGGATTATTAGTGAACAGAGAAGCTTATGAGAGAGAAGAAAAAGGGACCACTTCTCATTTTGGTTCCTTTTTTTTCCCCATGCAGTTAAAAAGAGAGAATCATTTAAACACACTTCTATTGAAGCCCTTTCATTGGACTCTTTTTCTTAAGCAACGTTACCAGTGGTCTCATTCATAAGATGATCTTGAAGGTTGTTTCACAGTCACTGGGATATAGTTAAGGTATTTGCTAAAGGGTACCACTCAAGTGTAAAAATGCCTGGTAGGGAAAATAAGGCCCTCATAAAAAAAGAGCAACAGCCCATCAGATCTTGCTTTTTCAAACCAGGCAGGTTCCCCTATGGAAAGATTAATTACAGTCAGGTTTGGAAGACAGCCTTGCTGTGGGTTTTTTTCTCCTAACATTAGAAAAGATAAAGGGGGTGATTAGCGTGCACAAAGCCTCTGATCAAACCAGCACTGAGGTTTGTGACAGGAGGTTCAAACACTTTATGGATCACTGGTGCTGACAGGTAGATCACACAAGCCTTAAACAGATGTTTAGTGATAAGATGAATGTGTGAGATCTCAGACATGCAGGGTTCCTTTGCTCGGCCATTATAGCCTGTGAAGCATTTAAAAACCTCCCTTTTTTGAGCTGCCCCGCTAACAAAGAAGAAAAAGGACAGTATTAACAAGCTTCCATTAATTTATTTTTTTTAAGCAAGATTAAGTATAGCTAGGATCTTAAAAGTTGTCAAACTTTCTGTAGGAAATGAAGGATATTCTTTTGGAATATGTAACCACAATTTACCCTCTCTACAAAATTGTTGTCATGAACTAATGAGTGTGCAGTATAACGAGGTACATCTAAGACTTTCATTTCGAATAGGATAGAGTCAGATTCAATTACAGAGGTCTTCATAACCGAGCTTCAGTGTCTCCTTGAAGCTGCTTTGTTTTACAAAATTTTCTTTAGGGTTATGGACTTGGGGACTTTAAAATATTGTACTCAGGTTTGTTGAGTGAACCGTGTTTATCAGACCTCTCTGAAACCTGAGTTGTTGAAATTGGCAGGTGGGAGGAAAGCTGTTGTATCTACACTATTTATTATGAAAATCTAAAATTTCTGGCCATGATTTTTAGGGCTGCCATCTCTAGAGAAATTAGCCCTAGCCTGGCATTTCAGACCCATAGAAACCTATCAGCTAGAGGTGAAAATGTCCTATGTGTAGGGATGAATAGAGACCTTCCCTATCTAGTAACATATTAAGACCTTGGCAGGATGTCTGATGGATGTCAGACACCTGGAGGGATCTATTCAATTTAGAGATGGGCTGAAGCCAAAAAAAATTCAGAACCTGTTCTCAATTTTCAACACTCAAGAGTTCAAGGGTATTTGGATCCAAGGTGTAAGACATTACATATATTTGATCAAAATACAAAATATGGGGTCAGGAGTATAGATTTCAAGGGCCCCTAAAGATCAAAGGCATTCAGATTGGGGTTCTTATTTTTGGTCAGTCTGAATTTTAGTTGCATTTGACCCAGGAGTTAGCATTCATGCAGTCAACCATAAATGCAATTTGCTCAAACCTTATGAGTATACTTCTGATTTTTCCTAGTTACTATTTTTTGCTGCTTTTTAAAGAAATGCCAAAGAAAAGGTGTTTATAAGCAACTTTCTGAATTATTTTTTGCCATCCATGAGTATAGGGCTGCCTGTTTGAATGTTTCCAAGAAAGTATTGTTCTTATGTGACAACAGGTCAGAAAGATTCTGCATTAATTACACTAACATATGGTTATTAACAGATTCTAGCTCAGGGAGCAATACTTTACAATGTTATCTTCCACATAGTCAGATGTTAGCCATATTGTCAGTGCTGGCAGCTATTGTTTCACTCATTTACTTCACAGAGCTAATTACTCCCTAATAATAACTTTACCTTGGAGTTTTTCACTTGCTTGTGCCAGCAAACCTGTTCACACTACATATGCTAATTATTGGCACTTATTCATTATGTTAAGATAGCTTTAAGTTCAAGCTGTGCAGCCTGGCTTTCGGTATGGAGCCAGCTGGCTGCAAAGTTCCACCTTTTTTTTTTTTTTAAACTAAAGTCATTAAAAGTTTTAATATGGGCCCATCTTGTTCTCTTTACAAGATTCAGTCTTTCAGGAATTCAAATGAATGTTTGGTTACCCATGGACAATTGCAAGTTTATAATAAGAAGGTCCTGTTTTTTGTAAGAAATTTCAGAATGCTTGCTCTGTGATCGTTGGTCTTTTATTTCATTTTGAAAAAGGTGTAAATTAATTTTTTTTATTTAACACTCTCTCTTTTGCTCTCACATGCTTATGCTCTCCCTCTCTCTCTCTCTCTCTCTCTTTTTTATACATGCATTCAGGATTTCCTAACGAGGGTGCAGCACACTGCCCTTCAGACCATGCTGAGGACACCAGGGAGGCAGGAAGGGAGCAGGCACAAAGTGTAGGGGGACCCACCTGCCACCACACTGCCACTGTCCCTGGCTGACCCAGACACAGGGGCAGCCCCAGAGGTGCTCCAGCCAAGGCTGTGGGGAGCAGCTGCACAAGTAGCCAGGCTGTGCCAGGAACAGCAACAGTGGTAGTGTGCAGGTTCCTCTTTCCTGCACCTGCTTACTGGCCAGCCCTCCCCCTTCCTCCCGTGACCCCATGTTCCCCACTGGCCAGCAGCAGAAAGTGAAAGGAGGAATCTTCATGCAACCACCACTGTTCCTGGTGGAGCTTGACACACAGCTGCTCCCTGCAGCCCTCTGTGCCTTCTTCAGCCAGAGACAGCAGCAGTAAAGGGCAGGCTCCTCCTACCAGTGTCTGCCCTTGGCCAGCAGGGACACCTTACATGGGTACCAGGATGAGGTGACCTGCCTGCAGCTGCTAATGTCTTCTGTTGACCTTGGCACTTACCAGAGCTGCAGCCCCTGGCTGGAGTATGGCAGGAGCAGGTCTGGAGCTCCCCCTGTGCCCAGATCAGCCAAGGAGGGTGGTAGCAGCAGGACGGTGGTGCAGCCACACTGCAGCACCCCTCCCCCCCCCAAATCTACTTCTGTGTGTGCACATGCGCGCACACACACACACACACACACACACACACACATAATTCCAAAATCCATGGACTTGTCAAGAGTGTAGTGGAAACGGCCCTTTCTGGTTTTCTTTCCTTGAAATTTTAATGTCCAGGGCCCTGAAGTTTAGTGAGTTTCACCTGGATGGACTCATTGACTTTCTTGGGTTTTGGTGTGGATACCGAGAAGCAGGTCAATCAATATTATGTGGATTCAGGACTTAAGATGTAAAACCTTCTGGAATTTAATCTGCAAGAATTTTCAAAAAGGATTACATAAGTCCTCACTAATCTTTTAAACAGCTCCAAAATGTACGTTGTAGTTTTATAAACTCCAGAAAAGTATGGTTTATGTTCAGAATGAAATTCTACCCATGAACTGCATAAGAGATTTCTGTTGATGCCAGAAGGAGATCTACCTGTGAATTAAGGCCAATTTATGGCCTCTAATGTGCAACTCTACCTTTTAATCAATTTAACATCTTGTTTCTCTTGTCCCAGCTGAGATGTAGCCACAGTTGATTTGTATTATGCTATATACAGAAACAGCAAAATCAACTGAAATAATAGATTAATGCTTGTGATGGTCAAGACTCAAAAGATTTGAAGGTTTGGATTAGCTGAGACAGTTTTCCAAAACTTCACATGTTAAAAGAACCATTTGGGTTTATAAAGTTGCTCTAAAAGTGTCTTGAGAATAGTATTGTTGTCCTTGACCCATCCAGACCCTGAAAGGGAGAGGTTGCTCAAAACATAGTAATCTTTTTAAATTAACCAAACATTTTCAACCTGCAACCTATCCTCCAGTTTACAAAGGTAGCTAATTTGCAGTACCTAGATTTTTAGGTATATAACTAATAACCAGATTTCCAAAGTTGCTGAGTACCTTTTGCTCCCATCAACTTTTGGAGTTGCTGCTGGATATCAGGCTCATCACTGCTGGATGTCATGCTGACAGCATCCCAAGTTGGGTATCTAAATGCACTGGCTTGTTTTGAAAACAACCAGCATGAATGAATTGTACACAGTGATTCTGAGAGGTCCCTATTTCATCTGAACAGGGTAGGCCAGCCTGTTCTGTGTTATACATACAATATTGTGTGTTATGTGTCTGCTTTAGATACAGATAGGAAGAGCCGCTGTCCCAGATCTTCACTTAGTATAGATCAGTATAGATACATTTAACATCTTCTGAGGATCTGGCCCATATTTTTCTGAGGTCCTTAAAGTGAACAATTTGTATCTGGAATAAGATGAAGCCATGTTAAATCCTGTCCTGAATTTTTAGTGCTAGGAAGAGAAATGCCAGACTTCCACGTTCTGAAAAACATATTACATTGTTTTACTTCATATTTACAAAATGATTGCACCTATAAACGTAGCCCATGGGGCAATATTTTTTTAAATTCTATACCTACCTTGACAATGTAAATTAAATATTTGTTTTGCGATTCAGTCCAATTAAATGTATGCAAGCAGCGTAAACAGAAAATTACTGTTGGCAGCCTTACTATGTATTGTCACGCCCAGTACCTATATAGGATTTCTTTCCATGCTGATTATAGTATTAGAACAGAGGTGAACTAAAGAAGATAAGTCCAACACTAAAGGCAAGGAACCAGATATCAGCCCACCTATTAGGTGCCTGTTCCACCCTCATCAAGCCCCTGAGAATCATTAACATGCCTAACTTCTATACTATGCCATCAATTTATCCTCAAGCCTAAATCATCTGGCAGACATTACTCTTAAAATGTTATTAACCTGTTAATTGTGTTTTAAATAGTAACCCAGTCACAGGTTCAGGCAATTAATGGCATGACAAAATGGGAAGCCAGCCACAAAATTATTCCACAAAATATGTGTAATAATTTTTTGGCTGGTTTCCATCATGCCTTAAATTAAAAATGAATGATGCCAACTGCATGACAGGGCTTGGTTGACAGGTCCCCAATGTCAGCAGGCTGACAGCCATGTGGTACAGAGCAAGGAACCCTGTAATTGGGAAGAGGCTCCCAGATCCTGGATTCCCTGTGCACCAAGACCTTTAAAAAAATCAGTTTTCTGACATCCCCGGTCTATGGGGACCCCAGGATCAAGGAATCTTCCCCAGATCCCAGGACCGCAGCATGCTATGACTTTAAAACATTTGGTTTTTTGACATCCTTGTGCAAGAGGCTCTGGCACCAACCCCAGTGCACTCCTGGGGGTGAGACCAGCAATAAGCAGATTGCTGGTTCCAGCCCTGGGACCCCATCAGTGTCTCACACTGGCTATAGTGCAGTCCCAGGGCTAAGACCAGCTCATTGTCAGTCCCAACCCCAAAACTGAACCAGAGCATTGAACTGATTCCAGTGCAGTCTCAGGGCTGAGACTGACAATCAGACTGTCTGAGGGTGAGCAGGGTGGAATAGGATTGCAGATCGGTGCCTAAATCCACTTCCATGCTTAAAGGGTAGAATAGGGTTTAGCCCTAGATTTTGCCATCTGCTATACAGGTACACTTTTCACCGACATCTATATGAATTGTCTGTATGTATTTGAGGACAGGATTTGGCCATGAAGCAAAAAACAGGCCACCTGTAACTAAGCTATGAAAGGAAGTTTTCTATTTTGTTTATAGTCCCATGCATAAAATAACTTAAATTTAGACTAAAAGTGTGATTCAATACCTGATTCTATAAACTGGGGAGTTGAGATGGATCAGTACATTATTGCTGTAGTCCTGCTTCAGTGTTTCTCTATTACTTTCAACTAATTTGTAACATCATAAAATAGGAGTAGGGCAGTTTTGAAATTAGGTTAAAAATGTAAGTGTTTAGATAGTAGGTCTGTAGTATAAAATACAACTATAAGTATTACAGTAGCCAGTGGTGATGTATAGGGTGTGTACACGGGTACACGTGCACCCCCTGAGAGTGCCGGTGCACCCCCTGACCAGCTGCACTCGCCGCTCAGGCAGCGGGCAGGGGGGGCAGGGGGGGATGGTGGATGGGGGGCGGTTGGGACTCCCGATGCTCCTCTTGTGAGCACTAGCCAGGGAGTGGGAGAGTCACGGTGCTCCAGGAAGAGGCTTCAGCGAGACCGGCCGCAGGTCCCTTCCCCCCGGTTGCTGACTGGTTGCTGTGGGGTCATGTGCCCCAGCTGACTAGGGTGGCACCAGTTGCCCATGACAATAGTTCCCCAAGCCCCCAACCAAGAGCAAGTTCTGTTTTGCTCTAAATGATCAAGACACAGTGAAGAAAAGAGAAAAAGTGTCTTGCCCTAAGAGGGTATGCTTAATAAGAGAAGGAATATGACTACACAGATTTTGTATTTCTTAGATGTGTCCTGTCTGGTTGGCTTTGGTGTTAGAAAATGCCACCAGGAGCTGTTTGCGAGATTGAAGCTATGCACAGACATTCATTTCTACCAGAAGAAATTTCTTCTGGTAGAAAAATAGCCTGGGAGCTGGACTGTACAGGTGTCCCTCCAGCCCCCTGGTTGGAAAGTTTCACAGGCAAGCTCTCCAGCCAGAGGGCACTAGAAGGCAGCTCCTTGTCTCTCCTTCCCCTTCTCTCCCCTCCCCTCCCTGCCCTTAGGGGATCTCCTTAATTGACAGCTTGCTCTGTCCCAGCCACTGGCTTTTAAATTGCTGACCTTCTTCTCACAAGCTTTCATATAAACCTCATTTGAAGTTTCTTGAATGAGTTGCTTTTGAGATGAGGTTTGTCAAAAAAAAAATGCATCCAAACACTTTTTCAAACTATGATTAACACACATTTCTGATTCCCATATCTAAAACTAGCTTGGCCAGATCACCTCCAATTTAGATATAAAGTTGTTCTTTGGCAACAGACCACCTGTGAAGACTTTGATGGAGAAGTGACCCCTTCTTGAAGATGGAGGGGAAATGTACAAATCTATTTACCCAAGATACTGGGGATCACAATTAAGATCTTTGAATGCCTGGGTAAAATTTAGAATGGGAAGCAAATCTCAGTCTTAATTATGAACAAGCTAGTTACATTTCCTGTATATAATGGGCATGTCTACACGTTCAATTAATGTGGACCATTGTGGACCAGAGCTTATTGCGCTGGAGTTTTTTGCTTCTATCCGCACTGTTTGAATGTGTGCCCAAGAGCAAAGACCTGTGGGGCAAATTGCTCTAGAGTTTATTAGTGCACACCACATGGAGCCCGATCAGAGCAGTCTGGGCTTTCAGGGGAATCAGGGGGTCTGCCTGCCAGCCCAGGGCTACTCTGACTGGGCTCCATGTACTTTGAGGGAGGGGAGGTTGGTTTTGCCAGCAGGCAGCCCCTGCACTGAAGCACCCTACATCCAAGCCAGCTGTGGAGCGGCATGCTCCCCCAAGTCCATGCGCTGCAGAGCCCCCATTGAGGCATGTGGAGATGGGGGAGCAGCCAGCTCAGGGATGGCTGCTTCTCCATTTCCATGTGTTGCAGAGTGGCTGGCTGAGATGCAGGGTGCCACATGCGGGGGCTGCCTGCTGCCTAGCCCTGCGCTGAGGCACCCTGTGCTCCAGCTAGCCAGGGCAGTCTCTACATACAAGTTTCTGTAGATGAAAATCCCTGCAGTAGGGTAGTACTTCTATTTACAAATACTACCCTGTTGCAGAGTTTATTAGTTTTGTGTTCCCTAATAGGGGCATAGGTGTAGATGCCAAGACATTTATTGCACAGTTAATTGGTCAACTGTGCAGTAAACATCTTGTATATATGTGCCCAGTGTGTGTGTGCAAGAGCAGTTAATATATGCTAATGTGTTGTGATATGAAAGATTTATTGACATGTGTTTTAGAATATTTGTATTACTTACCACTTGTGTATTATGCATGGCATCCCAAACTAATAGCACTAAAACCTTTATGCTACCCAATTCCATAATGTACTGTAGATAAACCACATATTTCCCAGAAAATGGTTTTTTTTTTAAATCTCTTGGAGTATTTAAACATAAAAGTTATTTGTCTGTATTTTGGGGGCCTGCTGTCTGTAAAGTTGGTTACAACATGAGTCCAGTAATCTTCTAAAAAAATTACCTAAATGATTAATTAGGGGTGCATTGACAAGGATTTTTTGGGCAGATATGAAAGGGTGATTATTAATGAGTGTTATTAGCTGGTACTGATCCGATTGCCAACATGCAGCCCAGCAGCTTGGAGAGCAGCATCTGGCTGATAAGTCTATTGGGGGGTAGTGGGGGATGGAAAGGGCATGGAGGGGGCAGATCAGGGCCCCCCACAGTGAGGGAGGAAGGGGGCTGGGCCTGGGGCTTGCACTGCCCAGCTAGGACGGGGCAGAGCCACAAGCAGCTCATCCGAGAAGTATAAGGAAAGGGAGAAGCTCCAGCCACTGTGCACACCTCCTGGAGAATCATGGGGGGCATGTGCCCCCCAGATCTGTGTTCAGAAAGAGGGCAGGCTGCCGCTGTGGGCTGGGGCCAGGGGCAGCACTAGGCTCTTCCTGGCAGGGGGGGTTGGGCCCAGGGCGGGCAGCAGTGGCACTGGGTGGGGGGCTACAAGGTGGTCTTCAGCCACCCCAGAATTTGCTGTAGCCCCCGCCATAGCTCCCCCTCCCAGAATTGCTGCCACCCACCCCAAGTGCAGCCCCAGCCCACAGTTCCAACTCACCCATGCCCCACACACACATCTGGGGGGCACGTGCTCCTCCATGACTCCCGTGGGCTGCTTATGACTCTGTCCCACACCCCACCCTGCCCTGGTGTTGCAGTACCTGCCCTTGTCCCAACCACAGTCCCTCCCTCACTGCAGAGACTTTGACTGCCCCCTCCACACCCCTTCCCTCCCTTTCCCTTGCCCCTTCCCCACAACAAACTTACCAGCCAGAAATTGAGAAGTCATAAATCCTCCAGTTCCATTGATTAAAACCCCATAACGAAAAGCAGATGATGAGGTTTTTAACCCTCACAGGTTATAAAATATCAAATTTTACAGGTATCTTTTGTCCAGAACTGCATCCTGTGGCTCAGATTAGTGTAATGCTAAGTGGGAAGATGGGAAGAGAAAGACATTAGGCCTGCCAGATGTGGCAGCATTTGCTTTGGATTCAGACGATTCGGGGGGGAGTGATTCAATTCGGTGATTCGAATCACTGTCCTGAACCGATCTGGCTGAATCTGATTTGGAGATTCGGCCACTGCTGAGTCGGCTGAATCTCTGAATCGGACAGGCCCCATCCCCCACCTGCTCTCCCAGCCCTGTCAATGGCTGCTCCACTTGGCCCCAGCTGCTTGCTCTTTTAAAAAAAAAAAAAAGCCTCCACTCACCGGATGCTGCCAGGCAGGGGGGTGATCCCTGCTGGCCCCACTGCCCTGCGCTGTGGGTGGGGACTCTGCAATGAGCCCCCAGAAGCCCCAATGGCCGCCTGGGGGGCTCATGGCCAAGCCCCCCATGCAGTGTTGGGCAGTGGGGGGGAAGCAGGGATCACCTCCTTGCCTGGCAGCAGCTGGGGAGTGCAGGGCTTTTTTAAAGAATCGGGAGCTAGGGCTGGGCAGGGCAGCCATTGATGGGGCTGGGAGAGCGAGTGTGGGTTGGAGGCGCTCAGGGAGGCTGGGGGAGCAGGCAGAGGATGGGGCTTGACAGGGGTCCCCCTATGATCTCCTCCCTCCTCCTCCAACCCCCTCCACCTGCCCCCTACTGACTAGCATGGAGTACGGTTCCAGCTCCCTGAAGCAGTGAGCGGGGACTGCCTGAATCTCTGAAGCTCTCCGACACTTTTCCGAATCAATTTGGACAACTTCAAATTGATTTGGACCTTTTTACTGGTCTCCTGAATTGGATTTGGATTTGGAGATTTGGCCACCGAATCAGGCCAAATCTCCTCCAAACCAAATCAGCACCTGAAGCTTCGCAAAGCTGTAAAAGACAGGTCTCTGCCAGGTTGCTTTAAAAAACTTGAAGCTGCTCAGTTATTTGGAATAGTAGAGTATTTGAAATAAGTGTACACAGTGCAAATGGCACTGTCAAACACATGATAAATGGGTTCTGCCTGCAACTTTAAATTTTCATATGGCTATCACCAGCTCACTAATGGAGTTTGCCTATATGTATGTATATATGCAGACACTTGTGTGATGGGTACTCTGTACACGTGTGCATAAATAAAATATTGAGGAGTCTATATATGCAGTGTTTTGAACAATTTTTTAAAATATATGTTAGAAGTTCGGTTTTATAAGTAGTTTCCTTATTCATATGTGTACATAGATATGCACATGCATGTTTGGGTAATATGTTTGTGCAAGTGCATGCATCAGTCTTTCCTATAACAAACATATCATATATATATTATGTGTATGGTTAGCTGTTGATATAAATGTATAATATTAAACATTGGGTACTCTCTGAACTCTACAAGCCATCTTTTAGTAGTTACTAATACTTTTTAAATTACCATCATAGATTCCTAGCAGACATTAACTAACAGAGCTTTTTCTTTTTTTCTGAATACATGTAAATTTACATTTTTGTGGGGTGAAGGAAAACTGTATGGGAGAACCTCCCCAATAATTGAGAAATAGAAAGAAGGGGAGGAGCTCCTGGAAACATCCAGGTATGCAAATAGGCATAAAGTATTTGAACTTCACTCCTATTTTGCCATATTGCTATTTGATCAATATTGCCAGATTATCCTGTTGAATTTATACTAACCTGTGATTTTCACTGACTACCTGTCTTGTATGCATACCAGCCCAGCTGCTGACTTCTTTACTTTTCATTCCATCCAGGAAGAGCACACACCAACTGCTGAAACTTCCTTAGCCTGACAAAGGGTTTTTGAATCCAAAAGCTTGCTTAATAATTATTTTCCACCTACTTGGGTTGGTCTAATAAAAGATATCAGATTCACTCAAGGAACCTTGTCTACTAAGCTGTGAGAGAGTCAACCTATTGTGCAGCTCTTTACAAAGTATATAAGCAAAATAGGAGGGTTATAGTATTTTCTGTAGAAAAAAGTATATTGCAACTATCTGATTGACTGAAAATACTACTTCATGATTATTTCATGACATGATGAAAGTTGAAGCTTATCATTAATGTTGTCATTTAAAAATATCTTGCAATGGAGGGGACTAAGTACTGCATTATATTCTGAGACAGGGGCTTCCTGAAAGTATTGCTAAAACTGTATTATGTCAGGCCATTTTACTTTGCAGCCCTAGAGAACCCTACCACAAAAGGCATTTTGCAGACAAGACCTGAAAATAAGTGCAGCCTCAGCGTAATTGTAGCCAAACGGTTCCATAGTAAGAGTTTCTGTGTGTGGAATCTGAATGTCCAGCTGTTCTTAGAAGGATTACCAGGGTTTAATGGAGAGCACAGATGGAACCCATACTATTGTCCAGAGTATTCTAGGGCAGAGGCTAAAATGTGAAGGATAATCAGGAAAGGGTTGATTTTGCAGGGGTGGGGGGAAGGAGGAGAGGGAGAGAGAAAAGAAAGAAGGGGCTGGGAGGTTTGGGGGCGGGGGCATTCCCCTTGTTCTGTAAAAAGCAAGGGGATTGATACTGTCCAATAGAGAGGGTGCAGAGGAAATAGCTTCGAAAGCTTCCTTTCATGGTTAATAGGCACTGTAGAGATGGCACAGGTCATGTGTGGTGTGCAGCTGTTTAGAGATTCTTACTGAACTGTTAGAGACTTAGCAAGGCCCATTATTCTAGGCACTAAGGCAGTTTTACTGGATATGGACTACTGCAATTGTATAAGCTCTCCTTTGTGTGAGTACTAATTTGGAGTGCTACCATAAGCCAGCCATACAATCCATGTTTCCCCTGAATGAATGAGTCATCTTGATAAACAGGCTTAGAGTATACAGCACTGACTTAGCCCTGTTAGACCTTATTTGTTTAAAATGGATCACATTCTAATGTTCTAATAACATTCTAATGACAGAGAAAGCTGTCAGACATAAAGGTTTTAAATGGTACTTCACTTGCCTTGCCACGTGTTAGACATACTTGTGATTACTGATTTGCTATAGAATATTAACATGTTACTAATATTAACATGTTACTAATATGCTGTCATACATATAACTGATTTCAAGACTACTCAGCAAGTGAGCAAGTATGTGTCCCAGATAACTTGATTCAGGTGCCAGTGAGACACCTTGATTGTTTTATTCCAAATTGTTACACGACAGTAATACAACTGTTTTTCATTAATAATGACCATGCACATACCCACAGTTTATGGTTATATAACATTACTATTATTTCATGTCTATGGATGCCAAGGATATGAAAAAAGTATGAACCATGGTTAAATGCACTCACCCTGCAGCACTCCTAGCTGGCCCCTCTTACCTTTGTAGCCAAACTGTGGGCATTGAAAGACATGCTCCAGAAAAGGGGGAGGGAGACTTTAATTAGGGCAGCTCCGAAACCTGGGCTAATTAAAGCCCCCGAAGCATCACGTGTATCAGTGTCCTCGTACTAAAAAATGGTGGGGCACTTTGAACTAAAGCTCATCGACCGAGCTTTAAACTGCTCTGCCACCATTTTTCAGCAGAGGGATGCTGATACACGTGACACTGAAGTCTGCTGGAGCACAGTAATTACTACACTCCAGCAGATTTAATTAATTGAGTCTGCTCCAACGCGAGCAGCCTGCCTGCATGTGTATAGGAGGCCTGTGTTAGAGGTGGTTTTGTGTAAATCATTCTTAGGTAAGTATAACGTGCTATTTATTTTAGGAAGTCTTACCTGTCCACAGATACCATGTTTGCTTTGGTTCCAAGCACTTGTAAAAGTGCTACATAAAAGTAACTGGGGAAAAAAAGGCTCTTTTGACCAGCTTCTTAGCTGGTGTAAAGTGGCATAGCCCTGGTAATTTGCCTAGAATTGTCTGTATTATGTATTTTTGTATCCTGAATAAGCAAGATGTTTCCTTGGAGTTTTATTTTTTGCTGTAGAGAAAAAAATAAAACAAAATGGTTTGACTGGATGGGAAAAATTATTAGCCTTTATGGTGATGATATGATTTGTCCAGTTATGTACAGCAGGGGAGTCTGATCCTCAAGTAATGGAAATTGTGGGTGCTCATAATGCCAGGCTATACATACATTTGTGTATGTATTGAAATGTATAATACTCTATACCTTATGATTATTTAGAAAGGTATATGAACATTTATTTATTAGTTACTCTTCAGTGCATTGCCTGGTTTCTGCACATTAATTCATCTCCACGGCACTTATGCTAAGATAATAAACCACTGAGCAACCTCAAACAAGCAGACACATGATGTAAAGGCACCCTTAAAGGCATGGAAACTGTGTAAAGTTCTTTAAAGCATTCGTGCTGTAAAGGGGCAGATACTGTAAATGACACTTAGCCCTTTTTTAAAACTATTACAGGAAACCCTTGCCATTCATGGACTCGCCATTCGCGGTTTTGAATGTTCACGGTGTGAATATTTGAAGCCACGGTCTCTCCCTGCATGCTCTCCCTGGCTCTCACGCACTCTCCTTATAGCTTTCGTTAATTAACTGGCTTGCTGCCACAGTAATTGAGGGAGTACGGTGGCAATTAACGCTCGTTGTGGATCATGAGCTCCTCTGAGCTTGCAGATCAATTGATCTGCCACCCCATTCCTAGGGAAGTTTTTTTCTCAAGATTAGTCTTCAGCGGGTCCATCCAGCCCACTCCTCTTCACTCTTCCCTCCTCTGCCCCTGCCAGTGTCTGTGGCATCTGTGGGAGCTCTGTGATGGCTGCTGCTAGGCTCTTGATGTATTCACGGATTTCGCCATTCGCGAGGATCTCTGGAACGGATCCCCCATGAATGACGAAGGTCTCCTGTATTGAATTTCATATATTTTTATATATCTACTGTACACAAGAGAGCAATGGGCTCTCGATAAAAGTCCACCTGAGCTCTTCAAGCTCTTAACGAAAATAGTCCCAATACCTTAAAAAAAGTCATTAAAAATTCCTAAAATAGTTTTCAGTGAGTGCATCTACATGTGAAATTAAGATGAACCAATAAACTCCAAAGCTATTTAAGCTGGAGTAAACTTCTCCTGAACACAGCATCGACATGTGTGCTGGGGCAGAGCAGAGCTGGACTGGCAGGGAGCATGAGGGAGTCAGTCCTGGGCTCTGGGTGGCAGAGGCAGAAGGGCTGGCTAGAGCAGCGATGTAGCTAGCTGGCAGGCAGGAGTCTGGGTCCCACCCAGTCACTGTCTATATATGCATTTCAGCTCAATAAATGACCCCACTATAGGATAGTATTGTGAGGGACTGTCCCCAACAATACTGTTTTATGGCAGAGTTAATTACTTTACTGCACCCTAATACCAGTGCACCAGTGTAGATGGTGATGCTTGACTGTGGAGCTAATTAATCTACTCTGCAGTACAAGTATAGATGTACCCTATGTGTGGTACATCAAATATAAAATATTGTGGTAGATACAATGGTTTTCTTGATATGAGTTTAGAATGACTTGAATGAATAACTGGTAACTTAGCCACTCTCAGTGATTATTGTGTAATTCTAAACTCACGCTAGTAAAATCTTTATAGTCAACAACAGTCTCGTGTTTCCTACCTATTTTGTGTAAAATGCCTATTAGTTTTAATACATTTTAAAATGGATTTGGGTACATATACTTCTGGTGGCAGACAGTTCTGAACTTTTTATTGAAGTCAAATTTTTAAAAAGTAAAAACAACTTTATATAAAGAAATTCCTACCTCACTCCCAAAATACCACGGGAAATCTCCAAGTGACAAGCACCACAACCATAAGGGTAAATCATCACACCAGCCAAGTGATGAATTTTTTTCTGGAGCTTCCTAATAATTCAGGCACCATGGGACCTGTGCTTTTCTCTGCTAAAGGAACATTATTAGAGCATGAGATTCATGCTCAGAATCTCTTAATACTAAGTAGTAGTAACTTATTTGTATTTGCATTGTACCATACATCAGGGAGAAGGACCTAAAGGATCATTATAAATTAAAAAATATATAGGAGTTGCTTCACCAAATATTTATATGCAGCCCATATCTGGGTTTGCATTCTGGGAACATCTTAACAGGGTATGTGTACTCTGATTAATTTGGCATAGAGCAAAACAGGAATATCACATTCAGTTGCTGCCTTATGGGTATTGGAATTCTTCATATTCAGAAGAATCTGCTGGGTAACCCAGAGTTTGAGATGATATTGAGATGTGCTGCTAAAGTAAAGCTTGGTTATGATCCCAGACCACACATACCTCATTGGAGCCTCAGGGAATTATCTTACCATCCAGGAAATAACATGCATGCATGGTGCCTAATTTTCAAGAGATAATGTAGAATAAATGAGTGAGTAATAAGAAGAATTGCTGTATCCCATTGAAATCAAGTGCTTTTGAGCATGTGACTTTCTTGTCAATGAAGAGCAAAATACAAATGGTCCTTTTATTCACTTCATAAATTTTGCAGACCCATATAATCTGTTTTCTCAGGACAGATTCTACTTTTGGAATGTGATCTGCAGTTTCAGTGGTGATACCAGATAGCTTGTATAAATCATAAGGATGGTTATTGATATATTTTGTGATCTTAATTTTAAGCTAATAGATGCTTAAGTTTTCTCCAGCAAAGTGACTTAAGTACATATAATTTTGCTATTGCATGTGCTCAGAAGCCTTTACATCTTAACTGAGCTGAGCCAAACACTTGACAGCCTGTCAATACCCAGGGCTTTTGCAGATTCATAGCCCATGCCGCTACATTCTTTAGGACTAGGGACAGACATTACACACAAACCGGTTTAAGTGATCAGAAACTGGTTTAAACCTGTAATAGAACAGTGTTTGAGATAAACCTGGTTGAATGTAGTATCAGACTTAACTGATTTGAGTCAAGCCAGTTTATGCAATGTCTGTCCCAGACCTCTTCTTTGTTTAACTAAAATCAAAGTCCCCCAGAATCCCAGATGCCTTGCTGGGTGGGGCTCTGCTCTCTGCTGTAGCTCAGCAGGGCCGGCACCTCCTCTCTGCTCCTTGGCTGGAGCTCTGGCAGAGACTGCAGGTACAGCAGCATCTGCCTTGCTTCCTTCTGCTTCCCTCCCCTGCCATTCCCTGCTCAAGCAGAGATCACCCCTCCCCTCTGCCTTACACAGACACCTCTCAGCATTAGGTAGCATACCACATGCTGGCTACGGTCTGTGCTGTGGAAGACAAGACAAAGGCAGACAGCACAGTGGCTTAGGGCTCTTTGGAGCTAATCAGCAGGTAGCTGGTAATATCCCTTCGTTCCTTCCATGGAAAGCATTGTTTAAGAAGAGCTTAAACTAATAAGAGATCCTTTTGTTTTGCTGATGGCATGATAAATGCTGTATAAACCCCTGCTGGCTCTGTTGCTGACCAGTGAGAGGGTGGGAACCCCTCCCTAATCAGAGTATCCTGCTGGGTCCTGGCCATGCCTCCCTCAGCTCAGCTCTATGGAAGGGAATGGAGGGCTGCTCTAGTGCCCCCCAGTTTCTAGCCTGAGCCACTGCAGGCATGTGCCTGCATTGCCTCAGTCCAGAGGAGATGTCTGTATGGTTACAAACTGATTCAGCCTAGGCAGGTTAGACTAACCTTCAAAGATTAAATCAATTCAGGCTCAGGCTCTTTGAATGTCTGTCTCCAGCCTAAAGGTCTCAATCCATAGGTATGCTCAGTCCAGTCTAGCTCATGGCCTTGTGGGTAGGGCAGCTTATATTCCTGCCAGTGATGCCAAATGAACATGATTACATTACATTACTTCCAGTTGTGGAGGCAGTCTGACATGGATTTTGACACCTACTGTGGGTTTGTGAATTCTGCTCCAAAGTGTGTGTGTGTCAAACTCGGTGTCACCTAATTTAAGTCAATTTGTGGATCTGAGCATTAATATCCCATGTGGTGGATGCTGAAGAAAGTTCTTATCTCTGTTGGGTCTTTGGGAGCAACCCAAATCTTATTTTTGTTATTAAACCTAGCAGGACTGATTCTAAAGATAAGAAGCAGCTTAAATGACAATAAGCATGCTTAAAAAACCATCACCAAACACCCCAAAACCCACAGGAAATTATAATTTTAGATGGTGTTTCAGTAAATACAATATTTGCTGCATATTTTATTGTAATACCTGTGGCCAAAGGTATTTCTGCAAATACCTTATTATGAATAAATCAACTGTTCAAGGAACCCCTTTTCACTGCCTAAGAGAAACAGGCTGTTCAAGAAAACAAATTTAAGTTTACATGCTGAATGTCTTTGATTTATGCTTAGACTAGATGGATAACATAAATTGAATATTTTCAGAAGTAGAGACTTTTACCATGCTCACATATCCCTCTTTCCCGTACATACAACAACTATCTTTCTCCTTAGTATGCAAATACATAATTAAAAGCATTCAACAAAGAGATGAATAAACCAATAAAGTAAGCCTCTGCTAATTTATTTTCATTAGCTGGAAATATGTGGAAATACCCCAAAGAGCTGAGTGATACTGGAAAGTTGTAACAGATAAGAATCTACTGGCTGCTTTTATGTAAGACAATAGATCTTGTGAATATTCTGCTTCCTCTCCAGGCAGTGAGCTAGTATGGTTAACCAAAATTGTTGAGTAATTGTTCTGTGGTTGAGAACAAAATGCTGAATTAAACTGTTCCCAGCACAATAATTGTGTGATTACAGCATTTATGTTGCTGGCCAAAGGAACAGTCATTAGGTTTGGAAGACTTACCAAAACCACAGGCACAAAAAAAATGCAAATCACATGTAAATTGTCCTCTAATACCTATAGTGCCTTAGGAATTGCACAAGAAGTACAGTATGTGTATATTTGAAAGCAGGCTAGCTGGAAAAATGATTGTTCATTCAAGAACTACTTCAGATTATGAAGAAAAGATCCAAAGATTATTCACTTCCATTATGCCATGCTCACTTTTCCCTCTTCTGTGATCCTGCATCATATATATTATAGGCATATTCTGTTTTATTTTGCAAAAACATATGCATTTGTGTTTTCCCCAGTGCATACCAATCAGATATTGTTGGGAGTTGTAAGGTGGGATGGACTCCTACACTTTACTAGATCCTGCATTGAGCCAATTCAAAAAAGTCTGTGAGGGAGGCAGGCAGCAAATGTTTATTTGATTGCCCTAATCCACCAGTAAAATTGAAAATTGATTTATGATGATAGGCGCTCTTGTTAGGTAGATAATTTCCTTCTCCAGTGTGCTGGCCATACTTAAAGTGCCAAGGAAACAAACACTTTAAGTCTCTTGCTTTGTGCTTTTGTTCTGCTGTTGCTTCTTCTCACATAGCTGGTATTAAAAGAGGAGGAGGAACATGAGGAGGCAGCAAAAAATAATGGGCAAAATGTTTGAAGACAATTGCAAATTTTCTGTCTGCAATTAAATGCAATCACAAACGATAGGATTTGGATGGCTAACTACCTGATTGCGTTCAGAAATCAGGTAGTTAGATGTCTAAACCCTATCATTTGCATCTGCAATTAATTATGCCTCAGATGTATTGCTGTCACAAAATTGTGGGCACAGAATAAGAGACTAGTTTAAAAATTTGGCCCCAAATATGACTTCTCAGAAACACTTACGTAAGTGGACCAATAGTATCAAGAAAATATCTGTATGGGGATCTGAAAGGAAGAGTGGACATGCATTTTTAAAGTCTTTGTCTTGTAATTTGACTCAATTTTACTTTTCAGATTGTATTGTTCTTAATAAAACTACACTCTATTAAGGAACAATCCAACTAGCAAAGAGGACGGTCAGATAGACACAAGCCTAAACAGCTGAAAGACTGAAAAGAGGTCTTTATTGTGCATTTCCCTGGGTGGTAATTAGAGGCTATCCAGCCCTGGAAATGTGTTTTCCACAGAGGTTTCCTCTAACATTTGGTCTTAGTTTTCCTGGCCATTTGTCCATCATATTTAAGAGCAGGATTTTTAAGATCATGTAGAAGCAATAAAACTCTATATAAAATAATAATAAAATGTCTTCAGGAAAGAATTACATTAAACTGTTGTAGCAACTGAAGTTCTGAAAACTGAAGTTATTATGAACTGACTGTATATTGGACCATGTATCTAATTTAACAACAAAAAATAACAGAAAAGGGAAAGTGGGATATTTTGAGGGCTTAATCAGTGGATTTAAGTCTAAAATTTTCTGAGAATATACAGTTCTTCCAAAATCTACCCTGATTAGCTTATAAAAATGTTTCTTTCCCTGCAGTGTCTTAGATAGTCTGTATGCCCTTTTGTTAATGTGTGTCCCTCCAGCTTCCATTTAAAGATATCAGGAGAAGGTATAAACATTTAGTATCAGATTAGCTTGTATTCTGGGTCCTTAAACATCTATTTTTGAGAGAGAGAGAAAATGTTGAGTGGTGACTTTGATTAGACTTCTATGTTTGTTTATGCCATTGCAGCATTCAGAAACTGTACAGGTTTTGAATTGCTGCCCACTAAATGATATTAAATAACCTCTAATTCCTGCCCACCGCCTACACATCAATTAAAACAAACACAGCTATCTTAATGATATTACACTTGTCAAAGAGATACTGAGAAAAACACATTTTAAAATCTTAAGATTTTGTTGGAAGGATCAAACTTATATTTTGCTTAGAAATACAGAAAAAAATAAGCTCTCCCAATATAATAACAATATATGAAATTATATTAAAGGTATTGTCATGCAAACAAGATATAATTTAAGGCTGAATTTAATGATCCCTTGTTTGTTGTGCAAAGCATTTTGTGTAGATAGTAGTTATGGATCAGGGGTTATGGAACAAGAAATTACTTTTCACGTTACTTGTTTTATGGAGTAATTTTATTCTGAAATGATGAGAACATTGTATGTGGTATATGATTATGATAGAAGTGTTAACATATAGGGGCAGATCTTGGTATTGATACCACTGCAGCTTAAGGGTATAAAGAGAAAACTACAGAGGTGGATGAAAACTCTGTAGAGCTGCTGCTTTGTTCAGCTCCCACCCCTCTGTGCCAGCCCCTCATCCATGGGAGTGGGGGGAATAGAACTCATTAACTCCACTTCCTGCCAACAACCCATCAATTTAACTTGGAATTTACTTCCAGTTACATTCCAGTAGGCATGTCCTTGGGCAACTGGTGCCTTCTGATACTGGGGGTCCCCCAGCGGCTGATCGCCACCAGTGACAGAAGTGCAGCAAAACCAGAAGTGCCGGCAGTGCTTCTCTCAGTGCCCCTACAATCTTGTGGGGGGGGGAGGGCACTGGCCATCACCCCCACTCCAGCTGACAAGGGCCAATCTCAGGGAGGGCATGTGCCCCTCTGTATCCCCCCATGCATTGCCTAGGGGCATGTCTACAAGTGCACATTTACTGAGCAGTAACTGAAATTACTGTGCAGTATGGGTGTGTGTCTACATGTGCACACCCATACTGCACAGTAAATATGGTGACTTATGCTGACTTGAGTGTAAATTTTAATACCTGCATCATGCAGGTATCAAATTTATGCCTGATTAGTTACTGCGCAGTAATGCATGTGTAGCCACATTACTGCACAGTAACCCAGGGGTCCTCCCTGCTGGGTCTGCACAGCCTCTAGGGGGCCAGCCTGAGCCCAGCCCCAGGGCTCATGGCTGGCCACCTCTCCTGGCTTCAACTTGGGACTAAAGTTAGTCCCAAGGAATGGTGGCAATGTGGACAGGGGCTGGAGCTTCTCCTGGTGGCCACAGGGGCACATGGCAGGCTGCGCTGACCTGGGGCTAAATTTAGATCCAGATCACCTGTACATGTACATGTACACCCAGGTCACCTATACATGTACACCCAGCACTTTTGGGGGAAAAAAAAGCCCTGACTCAGCGGGTGCTGCCAGGTGGGGGTGGCATCCCTGCTGCCCCCCACTGCCCTACACTGTGACAGATCCCACACAGTCAATCATATATGCTTCTTCACCTGCCTCTGCAGTAGCTTACCTACCAAACTCTGCCCCCAAAGCTGATCTGGCATCAAGCCATGATACTGTTGTGAAAAAAAGTATGATCTGGAAATAACTTTAACTCATATAGTGTTTATTTATCTGGGAAGCCCAAAAGACTCTGTTAAACCACAGTTGAGAAAGAGTCCTCTCAGTGCTTGGAAATGGAAAGTAACAATATCAAGTGGGGAAGAATAAATTTTAAAAAAAGCTTCTAAAAAACTAACATGAATAATGAAGATGAAAATTTACTTGATATTATTTCTGATTCTTCAAGGCATTTGCAAAAAAAATCTGTATTATTTAAATAATTGAAACAATATTGTATGAATCAGCTAATCATAGAAAATAGTCCGCATTTGCAGCCTAAGAAATTATCCTACATGATGTCTTTTCAAACACATCAGGAAATCTCACACCTGTTTTCTTTTGACGGACAAATGTTTCATTGAGTGGCTTACTGCTAGAGTGATCAACATTGGTCCAGCGCTTATCAGGCAGAGCATTAAACAAGCATCTGGAAACTGTGTGTTCCATCATACGCTGTGAGAAACATCAGTTATTAACAAGGAGCCCACATCCAAGGGAGTGACATTATACATTAACTCTTGTTGTACTACAGTTACACTCAGGAGGAAGTTCCTGTTACCAATGTATACACACAGAATGGGGTATATATACAGTGTTAAGTAATAGACTAATAGCAGCAACATGCACACGTTTGTGGCAATTAACAATAAAGAGTAGCCCTGGGTCATAATTCTGCGATGGACACTAAAACATAAACATAGCTATAAAGTGTTCTGGGGCATGTCTGACACAAAAAATACTAGGCAGGAGCATGAAAAATGTAGTATTTCCCCCCAAAGACCAAACATGCTGAAAAGGACTACTTTGTCTTCACCCAGTTCCTCCACACATGGCTTCATCAACCAGGGATATATTTCATGCCTTTAAATGGAAAGGGCTCTTTCGAAAATTCTCTTCAGCCGTCTGCTGTAGCTACCAGGCTGTTACCTGAAGTGCAGTAGCTTTCCCTGAAAGTCTTTTTCCTTCCTTCTTGGATCATATCTCACCCACTGGAATGAAAGCTTCACAGTTTAGAGCCACTAATCCTGCATGAACTGGTCATATGAAAGAACTAAACTGTTGATTTAAAACAGCTGCATATTGAAATGAAGGTCAGTATATTTTCTTTTACTTTAGGATCCTTCCCCTTTCTCCCAGTTCCTCTCCTGAAATGAGCAGTGCTTCAAGTGCCCTTGTGGCAGTATAGATAACTTTAGTGTTAAGTAGCAATGATGAGCCTTGCTGTGGCTAGGTACAGATATTCAAAAAACCCAAGGTAGAAACTCTCTAAGTTATTTGGTTTTCTGTAAGAGGTGTAGTTTTTAGATTGGTAGTGAACAGAACACATCCCCTCTTTGGGGAGTGGGGCGAATCTTAAACTGGGTTCTGCCATTTTTAAACTAGTTTATGTGTGCCAAACTTCTGTTCTGTTATGGATATAGGCCAGTTTCCAATGGCTTATACCTGTAAAAGTATGATGTCTGTACCTGTATGTACACCTACTTGGAGAAAGAAGCAGTATTGTTTTTTCCTCCCATTCTATATTTATCACATAGGAAGACCAGAGAAGAAGTGTAACACTTTTTTTGTTTTCATTATATAAACTAATATCAGTAACACTTTCAGTTTTTCCTTTGGAGCTATCCAAGAAACCTTCCTTGCATATATCGAATTTCCTTTCTGTTTGTATCCTCCTAAGAAACAAATGAATAAGCTGTTTCTGGTTTTCCTGTAAGACTCCTGTCTTCCCAGCCTGCCTTTGTTTGTTTCATATCATTCCATTTTGTCCTGGGATGGACACCCCTTTTGGAGCATGTCACTGCTGTATAAATGGGTACAGGGTCTGCTATTTGGCAGTGCAGTGTACTCCCCCACACTCCAGTTATGGGCCTTAGCACTTAATCACTTTTGTAGGGCTCAGAGTCCGTGTTCAGCTCACACTGGGCTGAGATGGATGCTGCGAGTGAAACCATGATCTTGGACTGGGCAGTGCAGAGCTTTAGGGCTTCTGGGCTTGCCTCAATTTATTCTTTTCAACTGGTAAACTTTTATATAAATCTTTGAGACGACTCATTTTTTTTCTGTCTTTCTTGAAGTTTGTTTGTTAAATTTTATACAAACTAGGATGCAGGCTTGCCAGCTATTGCCTGTTGAAGATAGTATTGTCCATTTTTCAGAAAGTTAATAATTTTTCCACATTATCACTCCAATAAGTTCTCCTGTTCTATTTGAGTTAAAATAGGATGTTTTTCTCTCTAAATGGCCTTATTTATTCCTTTTCTAAGACTGACACTACAAGAACATATTTTTTTCCGTGCAGAAGGCAGGGCAGTGTGGCACCTTTAGAGGGGCATTAGGTTTCATATGTTACAGCCTACGTCATCAGTTGCTATGAACAAACTTGCAGAGAGCAGAGGTACTAAATAGGAAGGAGTTATATTATTTCAATAAAAAGGACAGGCAAGCATTGCTAGTCAGCAACTGTGAACACTTGTGAGAGAGCAAAAGAGAGAGATGGCCAAACCATTTCCAGTTTACAGAACCAAGGTGCAGTGCATACCAAAATGAATAGCCCCTAGAAATCATAGAAATTAAGGGCTGGAAGGGTCCTTGAAAGATCATTAAGCCCAATCCCCCTGCTCTGGGCAGGAATACTGCTGAGATCAAATGTTCCCAGCAAGGTGTCTGTCCAGTTTCCTTTTGAAGAATTCCAAGGTTGTAGACTGCACCACCTCCTTAGGAAATTTATTCCAGGCTTTGGTTATCCTTACCATAAAGAAGTTCTTCCTTACATCCACCCCAAAACCATCCTCTAACAGTTTATGGCCATTGTCCTCCCCTGGTGCACCAATAGGACTAAACAATAGCATAGCAGGTGGTTTTAGAAGTTGGTGGCATAAAACCATTAAATATTTAGCTCTTGCAAATGAAATGATTAGTTTATGTCATCATATGATGCATTTAAATTTTCAGTTATCTATCAAATGAGAAAAATATTTAACTTCCAGGTAGGCAAGGAACATAAGTATTTGTATGCAATCTCTTATTAAAGAAATAACTCAGTGGCATGTAGCAGTCTAAATAGTAATATTCAGTCGAAGCCATGTGAAAATAAAATTTAGACACATTTCAATATAAAAATATAGAGCAAAATAAAAAAAAGAAAGATGTAGAATGGCATTTTATTCTAAGCACCAGAACAAAACTAAAATAATAAATTTAGTGTTTAGTACTGTATCTGTTTGCATCTGGGAAAAACCTGTTTCAGAAACCAAACCTATACTTCTTACACATGCCAAATGGTACCTCCCCCAAGTAATCCCATTAATGTCACCAAGAAGAGAACTTCTTAGTGGGTAATGGTATAGAAGAATTATACCCTAAATGTAAATTACAACCTATGCATGCTAAGAAATCTACTGAAATATACACAACAAAGGGAAGAAAACTTCTGTGAAAACTCTTTGTCAATAGAGATATTTTGGGTCATTATGATAATGATATTAATGTAAGAATATATGAATGAAAAAATGTATCTAGTTTTGTAAGGGAAAGTATGGTCTTGTATTATTTGAGAGAGATTATGAGCCTGTTAAATGACATAAGGGTCTTTCAGGAGAAAACAGAACTTTAGGGTTGCAGAGACAAACTTAATTTGCCATTTCCTCATTTTTGTGTGCCTGACTCTGGAACCCTAATGTTCTTTTAATGTATTTTTGTATGTCATTATTTATACAGTCACCCAAAATGTGCAACAATGTTATAGAAACTAGAAGAGAGAGATTATCCTTGCTTATAGTCTAAATGTATCTGTTTAACAGGAACAACAATAGGGGAACCCATTAAAAGCATACTACTTGCTGTTCCAGGTAATATATTCTTAAGTTTAGAGAACAGATAGCAAAGTGCCATAATTACTATGGATCAAGGAATAAATAAAGAATTTTTTTAATTGTGATTACTGTGTTTATGTATACTACTATGTATAATTTTATTTCTCATGAGAAAGGAAGAATAAAGATTTGTGGTTAAGGCAGTAGACAAGACAGTAACGCCTAGGTTCAATTCCCAGCTCTGTTAACAGACTTCCTGTGCATGATTTTGAGCCATTCATTGAGAGCCAAGTTTATAAAAGTATGTAGGCACATGAAAATGAAAATAGGTATTGGCTGAGATTTGAATATCCTACTAAATTCCAATTTGCATCTTGAGGCATCTAAACATTCTTAGGAGGTTTTAAAAATCTGGCCCTTAGCTTTGGTACCACAGTTCCCTATCTACAATAGTTATAATAATGCTACCTTCTATTCTCAGTGCATTTTATTTATTTAAATCATAAGCTCTTGAAGGCAAGGATGGTCCCTTTCTTTGTATAGTTGCAATGTATGACACAATGCTACCTTTGGGCTCTAGGTTCAGCCTTATTACAAATGATGATATAGACTATGGCATAGAATCCTTGTTATAAATTACAGAACCATGTGGTAAACTACATGTACCACAAACTTTTATGGCCTCTGAGAATATTTCTAATAACCTGAACCTTTGAGCACCATTCTTCTTTTCAGCATACACCTGGAGCTTCCTGCAAAAAATTACTGGCCTCATATGAATGACTGAAAGCACTCAATCCTCGTTCAGTGATTTACTTTTAGTTCAATATTATTGTATTTCCTAATCCTGTTTAATGTAATTTTTAGCTATATTAAGATCCATTTAGAGGATCAGGTGATGGGACTAGGAGGAATATTTTAAGTGTTTGTTTGAAGCACACTTTGAAATCAAGAAAACTTTGAAAATAAATTAATAATCTCATAAAATGGGGATATTTCATCTTTAGTTAGTTCATTTATTTATTTCAACTATTATTTCTCATATTTTTATCTGCCCTCTGCTGTAAGAACTAAAATTACTGAAACTGTATATAAAATCTAGTTGGTCTAATGTAAGATATCATTTCTACTATGAGTCCTGAAACTGTATACAAAAATAGAAACTCATAGTAGTAGAACAAGCAACTTGAAAAAGGTGTATGGAGTTGATGTGGACAGCTCAGATTTTCTAGACAACTTATCTGATCTTAAAATGCCCTGTGTTCTCTTCACTCCAGTGACTTCTTCATACCTAAGCACTGAATATAATAGTAACTCATGCAGTTCCTACCAAATGAGTACAACCCCCGCCTTGTCCCTTTGTATCATATCACACCTAGTTTTCTACATAAGCCAGATGTGTTACAATAAAAGTATTTAAGGTTAATTAAAAGAATTTTTAAAAATATTCTTATATTTAATAGTATCCCAGCTTCCTTTTTTTTCCCATGAGTCCAACAGTACATGGATCTGAGTAATACATTTAAAGTGCCTCTAAGAATGGTTAAAAATGCTTTATATTCATTTAAATGTTATAACATGGTATCTTGGGAGTTAGGTTTGGAAACAATTACCATAGGTCATATTGAAATATGATATGTCTTCCAAAGATTTTAAGCATCTATTTCTAGCCCTGTAATATTACATGTAGCAGGTCTACTTTGATGGAGAAATCCTGTGTGTGTAAGAAAAAGAAGGGGCTATTTTACTTGCATGTTGAGATCTATATATAGATGAAGCTCAACAAGCAAGAAAAATATATTGGAAACAGGTAAGTAACATTAACTAAAACACCTACAAAATAATAGATGGAGAGCTAGAGAAAGAGAATTTTTAGGTGTGTTAGTTGATGTTAGTTACCTGTTTGGAATATCAAAATGAGCCTTGGGCCAGATACACAGTGAGTGGGGCAAAGTAGAGGCAGTCAGACATGTATAATAACATTTCAATGTATTACATACCTCTACACTGTCATGTAATAAACTGCTATTTCTGGATATCTGAAATATGTGGTGATATTCAGCTACACATTATTATAAAATAAATTTCAGAGACATGAACAATTGTGAAGTCATATGATGATGATACAGGATGACCTCATAAATCTGGATCTCGAAATTCTGGAATTCTCAACAATCCAGCACTTTTTAAGTTTCCCCTTCTGCTCCCTTGACCACCACTCCCTGGACATGGAGGGGGAAGCTTGCATGCGGCGGTTGCCATCACCATCTGCCACCCTGCTCTATGTGGCCACTGCTCCGGGACCGCTCCGGTTTAAAAAAAATGGAATTTTCAAATTTCTGGCTGGTGGTTGATCCCGAGCATGTTGGATTTATGAGGTTATACTGTACATACATTGCAGCAACATACACAGTCCCCATTTAGGATTAGAGACCAACAGTGACAAGTGTAAAAATTGCATCTGAAAGCCTGATGCGTTGAAGTCAATGGAAGGTTGCTATTGACTTTAGTGGGGCCAGGATTTAACCCATAAACCCTACCCTGAGGATGTTACAAACTAAAAAAAAACAGTTTTATAAAGAGGATGGGGAGAGATGTATATTATCAAACATATGCAGGTCTTTATAGTTGTAACATACACAAATACATTTGTATATTTACTTTCATTATTTGCATACAATTGGAGAATGAATGGCAAAGTCTTAAATACCCCCTGATTTAGAGTCACTTATGCTCAAATGATAAAATTTGTATGAAGTTACTAGTGGGGAAAATATTTTGAAAGACGAGTTAATATATGACAAGTATCTTTAAACAAATATAGCTAACATCAGCTTAGATAAAAAGGGGGGGGGCAGGGGGTGAGGGGGAGGGTGGGAAATCCTTTATCTAAAACTGAAAACTGGGCCCTGAATTTGGTACTGGGTTAAACTATTGTACCATAGCAACAATAGGTAACAATATACATGCCATATAAAAAAGTTAAAATACAGGAAATAGACACGCCTTAAAAATGAAGAGTCAGTTATAATATATTCATTTAGTATTTTATCAAGTAAACTAATTTAAATGAAAGAAGATTTGCACTTATTTATTTTTGGGAGGAAATGAATTGCAGGTATGTGAGTGGTGCTACATGCATTCCAGTTTAGAATGAAAAATTACATTATTTTGACTGAGTTATTTTTGTATCTATGCAAACCATCCTCACCTATCTATAGTTTCTACGGCCTTTATATAACTGGATTTGTGTCATTTGAAGTCAAAGTGTCCGAAGGCTCCATGGATAATTGCAAGAAGCTATCATTTGAAAAAGAAAATGTGACAGTCAGTCTTAAGAAAAAAGGGCATTTTCCTGGTGGATCTATTCCTAAAAGGGAGTGTTTTTCAGTGCAGTGTTTTGCTCGTGTATTTGGCAGTCACTTGAAATCAAGTGCAGACTTGAGCTACATTGTGGGCTTGGCAATGACAATTTGTGTGTGTGTGGTGCTTTAGTTATATTAGCCCTGGAGGCAGAGTTAACACTTGCAATGGGACAAGAGTATTTGCAGTCATCAGAGAACTTTGCAGTCAGCTTCAATAACATCACTCCATTTTTTTCACTTTTTTTTTTTAAACATTTTTTTTGGCAGCAAAGCTCTTAGTAGAACCATCTGTCTTTCTATTAGTGTTTTTGAGTCCTGTTTTGAAGCTTCTTTGCTTGGCAAAGTCACTTTCATCCTTGGAAACCATTTAAAAAAAAGTTCCATGGCTTTTTGCCGAAGAAGAGTACTATGCAAAAATTCCACACGGCTGTTCATTTTTGTTCTAAAAGAATACAGTTACTTTGTCTTTGTCTTTTGATATAAAAAAAATCAAATAAAGGCAGAAATGGGACAATTCCAGGGTGATTGAATGGGAGGGGAGAAGAAACAGCATTCTCCATTTTTTGTGTTCCATAATCCAGTAAACCTTTTAGTTAACTGGATCAGAATAGATCCAAGAAAACTGAAGTTGCAACCAAAATGAATCAAGTTAACACAGTGATTGGAGCTATATCTGGCATAGCTTAAGTTTTGAGTTTTCTGTTCACTTGCAGTAATGTCTACCAACAGGTCTTTTAGTCTTTCCCTTGTAGCATGTTCTAGGTGGAAAAGGCAAAGTAACTACCGAGCATTTGAGCATTAAAATTGTATATATCATGCCAGTTTTTAAATTTAGGATAACCTCTTTCACTCACACACACCTCTGCTCTACAATGCAGTGGTAAATCTTGATGACCTCTCCTGGAAGTGTCTCTTCCTTGATTGGGTTATCTCCCCAGTGTCAAGTTTTGTTTCTTGGTACACTTTTTGTCAAGACCAACCATTTAGATGGCTTAAATTAACAAAAGATTCACTCCTTTTTTGCATCATATATAAAGATGATGTCCTGACCATTTGTAGTAATCAAAAACTTTCACAAAACTTTGCAAGAGAAAGTGCTAGCTGTTAAAATATGGCTGATTTCCAGTTGAGATGACTAATTTGTGCCTGCCTTAAGTCCCTTGCAATATTCACTTGCAATATAATATTCTTCATTTCCTGCCTTATGCTGTTGTGTAGTGTTGCTGTACAAGTTAAATAGCTGACACTTCTGATATGGCTGCATTTAATGTGTGAGCAAAGTGTTTTATCAGTGAGGGTGTTTTTTGTTCAGACTGTCTTGGAGTAAATGTATGTGTCTGTACAATATGTATATGTGCATGTGCATACATATATAATGAGTGTATGCATATGCATATACACATAGACATTCCTACCTTAATGTATGCATCTTAGTTAGAAAGTAGTTGTGAATAATCATTCAGGGTGAAAGGTACTACACACAATTGTGATTTGGCAGCAGTGTGATATGGAATATCTTATGGCTGTATGGAGAAGGTGGATAAGTCTGAAATTGTGGAAAAGTAAGCTATTATGGTCTATGGGGAGAAGAAATAATTAAAAAGAAATATAGATATGTCTCACTAGCATCCTTTGATTTATTTTAGACTAATGCAATTAATATTAAGTCCTGTGGTTTGTAATGATTAACATATGGCTGCATAGTTGGTGCTACTGGTACACCTAGTCACCGAAAAGTTTGTTCTAGTTGGACCTATGTAAAAATGAACAAATGAGCACCTACAAAGGCATGTTCTCCAGAAGAATTCCCAGGTTTGATTTTCCATCTCTTGTTCAGCAG
>NW_005842598.1:395468-396129 GCF_000455745.1 Alligator sinensis | reverse complement strand
GTCCAAGGACAGCTGCCTCCATTAATGATTCCAGTATTCCCTCCAGACCAACGAACTCTAGCAGCAGCTGCTCAGCAAGGATTCCTCCTTCCTCCTGGTTTCAGCTACAAGGCAGGATGCAGTAAGTCCTATAGATTTTCCAGCTGGAAGTGGGTGGAAGGCACAATTTGAACCAAGCCATCCAAAATTTATGATGTTCCAGGTTGCCAGAGTAAAAGCATAATTTCTCTTTCCTTAACTTGGCAGAAGAATTAAATTGCACTTTGGAGTTTAAGAATGTGAAGGGTGGTGTAACAACAGATTTGCCAGGAGCCCAAGAAAAATGTTAATTGACTTACTGGCAGACAATTTCAGAAATGGCTATTGAATTTGGGCGTCAGAACTGAGAGAACTTAGTGGGTTCTGATTTATGGGAAGGTATACATTCCAACTTTTTTAGTATTCCTTTTTAACTGGTAACCATGCTTATAACATACACACTTACTCTTCAGGCGGTCCTGGGGGGCACCGCAGCCATGGAGGAAGCACCGGTCCCCCATGTAGCTCAGGCAGGCAGGCAGGCTGCAAGTGAGGGAGGGGGGAGATCAAGCTCGCTGCTTTCCCGGGCTCTCCTTTTAATTTGAAGAAGTTTTTGATGGGTCCCAATAAATTTCTACACTAT
>NW_005842598.1:364452-395453 GCF_000455745.1 Alligator sinensis | reverse complement strand
GATTTTTCTTTTAGCAGCCTGCTTGCTGTTTGTTAACTAAGGGGCTTGTTCTATCCTCTTTCTGCACACATAACTCACATTAATCTCAACGGGAGTTCTGCACAAAGATCAAAGATAGCATATGCCTCTCAATTTGATAGACTAACACAAACCATAAGTAGATTTAAATATGGAGTCTAAGACTAGAAACTGTAGTATCTGGTATTTTTAATCTCAGAAAGCTTTGCATTATTCTAATATTATAAAAGCCTAAGTCTCTGTCTGTATTTCCATAACGCTTTATTCGTGCTCTGATTGGCTGTCTCAGCAGCCAACCAGAGTGCCCTACACAGACAGGGACAGACAGCAGAGCACTACCATGACAGTAGAGACCTGAGGGGTCAGAGTGGAGGGGGGCAAGAGAGAACAGGGGGGGAACTTATCGTTCCCCTCTGCCTTCAGGGAGCAAAGGACAGGGACTGCCCAGGGAGTGCCACCATAACGGAGGTGATGGAGTGGCGGGGGGGAACCAACAGACCCCCGCCCCCCCCCAGCCACTCACCCCCCTGTGTCTGCTTCTTGGAGCCAGGGGCTTGTGCCACCCTCCGCCCCCCAACATCAGCGGGCAGGGAAGGGAGATGGTGGGGAACAGGGGAGGGACAGAGCAGGAAGAGGAGGGGGGGTTATGGCCCAAAGCAGTGGGGGAGCGGGGGGAGAAGGGGAACCACTCGGGCCCAAGGTGGGGGAGTGGGAAAGGGACACAGGCCTCTGTCCCTGCCCCCCACCCCCCCATAATTCTTGATGGGCAATTGGCTAGTTCTCTATAAAAATCCTAATATTTTTCCATTTTCCCACATAATTTAAAATGTTCTATATAATTTCTTGTTCCTGTCAACAAAATCATAATAAAAATGGGTTAAAGATAAATGAAGAATCTTCCTTTCAGCAAATAGATTTTGCCACAGCATGAATTTCATAAACCTGTTTTCATGCATTTGTGCTTATCTAACTCTTCTGACATCAGTTTCCTATTGAGCTATCTAAGACTTCCTTGTTCTACCATTCTCTGTCTTTAGTGTGACTGTGTAGCTTTATTATGTCTGCATCAGTGTATCCATCTGTATTATTGACTAATTCATGAATTCATCAATTGTTTCTGGTTATGGAGTGCTCACTACTGGCAACGTTTTTAATAAATTTAGAATGCGAAGCAACTATTTTAATGATACCTTTTTATTTATCCCATAATTTTAGTGGTTTTCATAACTTCATTGAAGCAGTACTGGGTTTCATTGAGAGACCTGCCCTTTGGCCATTATGCCTTATCCCAGTGTGCTATAGGTAGGGCCAGTGTTCATGACTCTTCACCTCACTCAGCAGCTGCAGTGCCAAAGCATGGGTTCATTCAGCTCTTCCAGTGATTTCATATCCATTCTTTCTAGAATCATAGTAGTGATTCACAGTATAGAATGTTTAACTGAAAGCCACATTGAATATGAATACTACTGTAACTATAGGCCTGGAAAAGGTCAAGAAAGCACCCCATTAGACATAGGCAGATTAAATTAGTTCCATGTCAGTACAGTTTCACTTGCAGAGAGGTTTTTTTCCCTTCTTTTCTGACTTCTAGTATATTAGCTGTAAGATAGTTATATAGTAACTTGCATCTGTGAAGTACATATGACATCACATATTTTTTGTAACCTTGGAAATGAAAAAAAAGAACAAAGTGGTGGCGGCTGCTGCTGCTGCTGCTGCTTCTGGCACTAAAGCTTGGAAATAAGAGCATGCCAAGGTCTAGGACTGAGCAGAAGCCAGTGGAAAAAGGCAGCTCTGTGTTTGGTGATTCCCTGGCATGGTCAATTGAGTTTGAACGAGAAGCTGAAGAGAAGTGATAAGTAGTCAAAAGGATTTTTTCCCCTCTTCACTCAAAATGTAATGTAAACACAAGTATATAATGGTCTAACTATACCTAGAAAGCTTGTAGCAATGAAGAATATAGCAGACTTAAAAATATAACACACTCACATCAAGTAATGTTTTTGACAGGCAATTAAAATATTCCCCCTACTACTCCTTTTTTTTCACATGTTTATCGGTCCTTATGGTAAAGACATGGTAGCTGATAGACCAGAAGATTTTGGACAAAACATTCAAATGCACCTAAATTCCACATTCTACATTTAGAAGTGTCCTAAGCACTGAGAAACCTAAGGCTTATTGACTTTTAGGGAGGCTTAAGGTATGTTTAACTGGACTGCAGCATAGTCGTGTTCTACATACATCAGGAGCCGGCAGCCTATGGTTCGCAAGCCAGATCCAGCCCAGGAAGGTCTGACAGTCTGGGGCAGCACAGGGAGTCAGACAGCATGCAGCTATGCTGAGCTGCCTATCCCTTCTGCAGCACCATCCTGTGCAACCCTCTGATGCTTTGTTATACCTCTACTTACCCTTGCTGCAGTGGGATCAGTATCTGCAATGAATGTAAGTGCAGGTGGCTCGAGCACTCTCATGGGGGCCTGGGCTAAATGTACATTCTTAGCAAGATAAGTGCCTAACTCCCACTGATTCCAGTGTTTGATATTTACCCTTTGTTTTATGTTTCAAAGTCACACTTAAAAATGGGACTAAAGTCCTTTAGGTGCTATTTTCTGGGCTGATACATTTTCTTCATGAGAATTTTGTAAAGCTGATTTATAGTTCTCAAGAGATTATGTTACTATTAGTAACTCACATTTAGGAAGTAAAAGCTGTATTATACACTTCAGTTCCAATAGCAAACAGATATGAGCTACATAATATAATGTTTAATACAGGATTTAACAGCAAAGAGGGAATATATAGATTTAGATAATGGGGGGCGGGAAGGAGAGTTTCATCAAGATGAGATGATTATTTATTGATTATTAGTTGCCCCTTTGGGAGAGATTTAATTTGTTTAAGATTGCATTTCTTTTAGAAAAGTAAAGCATAGTTGTTGATTCTTGATCCATGGTTCCAGTTGTTATTTGACCTTTCTACCTTGGTAGAGTCATATGATTGCTTAAAATGTTTTGTGTTATGTTGTTATTGTTTAATAATCAAAGTACTGGTCTGTTAGAAAAAGAAGTTGCTAGTATGTAATGTTGGGAATATTTTATTCATGGATTTTCCCATGAATACAAGGAAAAATCCTGGCTCTTCATTGGTCACCTGATTTGCTACATTTTCAAAGTATATTTGAAATTTAAATATTAAAATTTTTTTTGGATGACATCTCCTTCTTGTATAAAAGGAAAGTCAGTACAAGTTTAGGATGAGAATTAAAACTTAAAATTGTTATCATATTATGGGTTAAACCTGATGTCTTCACTAATTTCCACTCCACATAGGTTCAGTTCAACAAGGTAAAACCCAGGCAACTATTTTCTTCTCTCAAATAATAGCAGACCACTTGTGATATGTCACATGGCATTACAAAAGTTAGTCACTACCCTCTGATCTTACCTGCCAAACTCTGTTTACTTTTAACATTTCCACTATTGCTACTATTACTATTGGTGATAGCAACTGTGGGAGGCCTAATGCAGAGAATTAGGGCTGTGCAAAGCTTCAGGTGGTGATTCGATTTGGAGGAGATTCAGCCCGATTTGGTGCCCAAATCTCTGAATCGAATCAGGGGACCAATTAAAAGGTTCGAATTGATTAAGAGAGCTTTGATGATTCGGACAGTCCCCGGTAGCTGCAGCAGGTAACTGGACTCAGACTAGGAGCTGGTAAGTAGGGGCAGGGGAGGAGAGGGGAGGAGATTTAAAGAAAAGCCCCACTCACCAGGTGCTGTTGAGTGGGGGGGGCAATCTCTGCTGCCCACCACTGCCCCACACTGCATGGGGAGCTCTTCATGAACCCCTCCCCCCATGGCTGCCCCACCTGCCCCAGCTCCAGCCCTTTAAGGGAAAAAAACCCAAAAAAACCCTGCACTTACTGGTTTCTGCCTGGCTGGGAGCAACCCCTGCCCTATGCCACATGGGGGGCACTTCCATGAGCCCCTCTGAAGCCCTGAGGCCATGTGTGCCAGAGTTTTTCTCTTTTTTTTTTTTCCTTGAAGGGCTGGAGCTGGAGTGGGTGGGGTAGCCATGGGTGGGGCTGGGACACCGGTGGGGCGGGGGCCTCATGCAAAGCCCCCCACACTGCATTGGACAGTGGGGATTGCCCCCCACCTGGCAGCACCAGGTGAGTTCGGACTTTTTTTTCAAAATGCCCAGAGCTGGGGCGGGCAGGGCAGCCATTGCTGGACTGGGAGAGCAGGCGGGGTATAGGCCTGTCTGATTCAGAGATCTGGCAGCAGCTAAATCTCCAAATCAGATATGACCAAATCAATTCAGGACAGTGATTCAAATCACCAAATCGAATCACTGTGCCCTGAATCGGCCAAATCCAAATCTGAACCAAATACTAGTCACTTTGCACAGGCCTACAGAGAATGCACCCATTGATGTCCCCATTTTAACAACTGGGAACAGCCTCATTGACTATGAACCTATTGATATGGCCCGTGATTTCACCCCATGCCATGTAGCAAAAATTAGATATCATGATGGTTAATAATCCAGAAGCCATAAGATATTTATTTAGGGGTTAATTTAATTAATGAAGTGCTTTGCAAATATTAAGTTGGATACAAATGGTAAGTCTTAAGAAGATATTAAGTGTTGTGTACTGATTTAAGAGCTGCTACAATCTCGGAGGTGGCTGCTTATCCATGGTGAGCAAAATAGCTCTTCTTTGTATGGCATGTATGTCTTTGTATATAGATTTGTGTACAGAAAGCTAAACTATTGTGCCTTAAGTAACTGATAGTGAAGGTTGTTTGCAGAAGAAGACAAGGCTGCTGCAGGAGGATTCACTTGCTAATAAGGCAACATGGACTGGACCGATATTAACAAGTTATAATCCCTCCTACTTCCAGCAGCAGAATGCCACCTGTCAGTTTTCTGGTGCAGTATGTGCTGTGCCATCCCTTATATTAGCTGTCCACATTAAAAAAAAAAAGGAAAAAAATGTACAATCTCCTTCTAAAGGAAAGGGACCAAATAAATGCACGTTGGTCACATCTACTCGAGACACGGAGTATGCAGTAGCTCGTAACTGCTGTGCAGTAGCTTACTACTGTACAGTAGTGCCGCATGGCACAAAGTATGATGTGATGCTAGTGCACAGTAGTAACAAGCTACTGTGTAGTAGTAATGAGCTACTGCACAGTAAGCATCTCCAGGAAGCCAGTTGGGGGCACTACTCTGCATTAACTCCAGTTACTACTCCAGTTACTTGTGTACACAAGTACTAAATGACTGCGCAGTAACAACTGTGCAGTCTACATCTCATGTACATGCAGCCACTGTTATTTGGGGCAGTTTTTCCCCATCGTTTCTTGATCTTTTTTCTTTAATTGTTTGGAGACACTTTGACAAAAGAAGAAAAAAATATTAACCATTTATGATATTGTGATGTATTGTATTGCTATTATTTCTTTATGTGACTGAAGCATTTGAACTCCAAAAAAGTTACTTGCTTGGTGGATTAACAACAACAACACATTTCATTTTCTAAACTGAAGTGTGTGTGACAATTTGAATCATATGGCTCTTTTCTTAAGATTTTTTTATTATTCCCCAGGAATTGTGGTTAACGGTACTATACTTTATGAAGTTTTACTACAAAATATGTTTTCCAGGCTATCTGCTATTTCTCAGGACGATTCCTAGGTGGCATTTTTATTTGATGATGCCTTTCTTTTTTAAGAATACATGCCAAACTATAAAACAAAAATGATTCTTTTTTCCCCATTCCTTTCTCTGTTGTAGATAATTTGTTGCAACAAATCATTTTATGCTCCAAGCCAGATGTCACAGATATCATTTTTAAGCACTTTAATCATTTTTCAGCAGTATGCAATTGGAAGAAAAGTGTGAATATACAATAGGTAATAGTGTGTTTGTTACATATCAGTTCACAGCTGCTGGAAATTTTCTAAAAAATATAGCTACACAAAGTTATTGATGAAATATCTAATTACCTTTTAAAATCATCTTAAATGTATGAGATGGACAAGCCAAGGCTCATAAAAATAAATATGCTGAATTTACTCTTCATCCATTTTCTGAACAATATTCCCTATGTCCAATAAAAATGAAACTCATAGTTAATTGGTTCCTCATACAGTACAATAAAATTAATGTTTAGGAGTTAAATACCATAAACTTCCTTAGGCGTATTTGCTGATGTATCTCTGTTTTTTAGTTAGTCACATGTTTCATTGTTAATGGGGAATCATGTGGACCATATTATAATCTTTCTTGTACTCGGGGTCCATGTGTCTGACTTCTAAAGAGATTGCATGCTAATTTCTGATTTAACTGTGTCAGCTGTATCAGCTGACACACAGGTCATTGACAATCACCAAATCGCAAGAAAAAAAATGATATGGTATGCTTTTATTAGAATGACAAAAATAGGAACCATGTGTTGTTAGGACCACATACTGTAGCTTCTTTGTAAAAATGTTAATCATCTTTTACAGCTACTGTTTGTGTCTTGGAAAAGAATGATCATATGACTAAAACCTCATCTTCCCTTCCCCCCAAATAAGAAAAGAATATTATAATTGTAGATTGGTATACCAAGAATTGGATGCTTTCTGGTAAAAAGTGTGTGCCTACTAGCGCGTGTGAAACTATCACAGTACCAGAAACTGATTGGGACAAAAGTCATGTAGGTTGTCCAAATGCCACAACTCTTTCCAATTCTCACATTGCATGCCTTGTATCTCCATTTCCACATCAGACTGTCAAAAAAAAAGTGAGGGCATGGGTATGAATTGAATAGTGGGAAAGTTGTATGGCATAGCTGTGTATATTCGCCTATTCTGCATACTCATCATAAAAATACTTGAGTAATAAAATATGGTTATAATCATTATAGTGAATTCTAGAGCTGGTTAAAAATAGGGGGAGAAATCTTAGATCAGTTAGGAGTAATTTTCAACCTACGATTTATGAGAAGGCACAATTTTTGTTTAACTTTATATGATTTGTTTTTATTGATAAATGTTTATTTCAGAAAGTTTACATTATTTTCATTTTTCATACTTTCTCTTCTCCCTTTCTCACTCTCCCTTATTTCCTGTACCCTGGTTGTGTTCATTTTTATCACTGAAAAAGGCAAGCAGGACAAATAACAATAAGCTTAAGACCTAAGGAACAAAAAAGTCTACACTTATTTTTTTCCAATTTCATTGAAAAGAAGAAAGGAAATTTCAGGAAAAAATGTGAAAGTTTTAAATTTAGAGGAAAAAGCCATATCTCACTTAAAATATATTTCAGTCAAATAATTCTGACCAGTTTTTGTTGTGTCACGTAATCAGGTTCAACCTAATAATCCTGTCAAAACATTATTATAGAGCCACAGAAAATTAGGGTTGGAAGGGACCTCAGGAGGTCACATCTAGTCCAACCCCCTGCTCAAAGCAGGACCATCCCCAACTAGATCATTCCAGCTAAGGCTTCAATTTGAGACTATTGCTCCTTGTTCTGTCATCTGTCACCACCGAGAACAGTCTAGCTCCATCCTCTTTGGAACCACCCTTCAGGTAGCTGAAGGCTGCTATTAAATCCCCTCTTAGCCTTCTCATCTTCAGACTAAATAAAACCAGTTCTCTCAGCTCTCCTCAGAAGTCATGTGCCCCAGCCCCTGAAACATTTTTGTTGCTGTCCGCTGGACTCTCCCCAACTTGACCACATCCTTTCTGTAGTGGGGGCCCAAAACAGGACACAGTGCTCCAGATGTGGCCTCACCAGTGCAGAATTAGAGGGGAATAATTACTTCTCTCGATCTGCTGGCAATGCTCCTACTAATGCAGCCCAGAATGCTGTTAGCCTTCTTGGCAACAAGAACACACTGCTGACTCACATCTATCTTATTGTCTACTGTAACCCCCAGGACCTTTTCTGCAGAGCTGCTGCTTAGCCAGTCAGTCCCCAGGCTGTAGCAGTGCTTGGGATTCTTCCATCCTAAGTGCAACACTTTGCTCTTGTTCTTGTCGAGCCTCATGAGATTTCTTTTTGCCCACTCCTCCAGTTCATCTAGGTCACTCTGAATCCAAGCCCTACCCTCCAGTATCTACTATGTCCCCCCAGCTTGGTGTCATTCGCTAACTTGCTGAGTGTGCAATCCATCCTATCTTCCAGATTAGTTAATGAAGATATTGAACAAAACTGGCTCCAGGACCAAACCCTGGGGCCACTCCACTTGATACTGCCTGCAAGCTAACATTGAGCCATTGATTACTACCCATTGAGCCCGACAGCCCAGCCAGCTTTCTGCCCACCTTACAGTCCATTCATCCAAGCCATACTTCCTCAGCTTGCTTGCAATAATGCTGTGGGAGATGGTATCAAAAGCCTTACTAAAGTCAAGGTATATTATGTTCACTTACCCCACATCCACAGAGTCAGTTACCTCCTCATAAAAGGTAATCAGGTTGGTCAGGTCTTCATAGATTTCATAGATTTCTAGGGTCAGAAGGGACCTATTAGATCATTGAATCCAACCCCCTACTCTGGGCAGAAAAGAGCGCTGGGGTCAAGTAACCCCAGCCAGGTGCTTGTCTAATTTCCTTTTAAATGCCTCCAAGGTAGGGGAAAGCACCACCTCCCTTGGAAGCCCATTCAATATTTTGGCAACCCTCACCATAAACAATTTTTTCCTGATGTCCAATCTAAATCTGCTGTCCTTCAGTTTATGGCCATTGTTCCTAATAACCCCAAAGGGCGCCCTGGTAAACAGAGTATCCCCTATTCCCTGCTGACCCTCCTCCCCCCCCCACCCCCCGATGAGCTTGTAGACAGCCACCAGGTCACCTCTCAGCCTTCTGTTGCAGAGGCTGAAGAGATTCAGGTTCCTCAATCTGTCTTCATAGGTTCTTACCTGCAGGCCTTCAACCATGTGAGTAGCCTTCCTTTGAACCCTTTCCAGGTTATCCACATCCCTCTTGAAGTGCGGCACCCAGAACTGGATGCAGTACTCCAGCTGCAGCCTCACCAGTGCCACATAACGGGGAAGTATCACCTCTCTAGATCTGCACATGATGTACCTACTAATGCAAGAAAGACTGTGGTTAACCTTACTTATTACCTCACCATATTGGTGACTCAGATTCATTTTTGCATTGACAATGACTCCGAGATCCCTTTCTGCTGCTATGCTACTTAGAATGGTACTTCCCAGTCTATAGGTGTACTGGTGAGTCTTTCTCCCCAGGTGCAGCACTTTGCACTTATCTTTGTTAAATTTGGATGTCCAAATCCACCTGAATTCGCTCCCTGCCCTCTAGTGTGTTTGCTGTACCCCATAGTTTGGTGTTGTCTGTGAATTTGAACTGAATGCTTTCTACACCCTCATCCAAATCACTGATGAAGATATTGAACAGTACTGGTCCAAGGACAGAGCCTTGGGGGACACCACTGCCCACATCTCTCCAGGTAGAAACTAACCCATCCACCACCACTCTCTGGGTGCATCCCATAAACCAGCTTTCCACCCACCTGACTGAAAAAATCCACATTACAGCTATTTAGTTTATTTATAAAAATTGGGTGCAACACTGTTTAAAAGCCTTTTTAAAATCCAGGTAAATAACATCTACCTCTACTCCTGCATCTATGCACTTTGTGATCTGGTCATAAAAAAAACAAACAGGTTAGTCAGGAAGGATCTGCCTGCTATAAACCCATGCTGGTTGCCCTTTAGTATTGTGTTACCTGCTAGCCCCCCACAAATGTGATCTTTAATGATTTTTTCTAAGGTCTTGCCAAGAATAGAGGTGAGGCTAACCAGCCTACAATTATCCAGGTCCTCCTTCCTCCCCTTCTTGAAAATAGGGACCACTTGGCCCTTTTCCAGTCCTCTGGGACTTACCCTTGATGAATCCATGCTGACTGTTCCTAATCACCTTCTCCTCCAAGTTCTTAGAAATGGATTCCTTCAGGATCTGCTCCATGGTTTTTCCAGGGTATGAGGTGCGGCTGACTGGTCTGTAGTTCCCTGGATCCTCCTTTTTCCTTTTTTTAAAGATGGGCACTATATTTGCCCTTTTCCAATCATCAAGGACTTCCCTTGATCACCATGAGTTTTCAAAGATAATGGCCAGTGACTCTACAATCACATTATAATTTAATATTAGTATTTGTTGTAGTTTTATAAAGTGGTGGTGCCTACTCTGAAGTGCTAGCAGGCTATTACAAGACAAGACACTGGGAGAGGATTATAACATGGAACAGTATAAATGAGATGAGTGAGAATACACAAAATAGTTTTAAAATGTAACTGACTAGTAGAATGAACACCTGTTGCTAGCATCTTTTAAAATTATATTTATTTTGTAATTTTATAAAAAAAAATGTATTGGAACTAGAATATGGTTTTCAAAGGCATATGAGCAACTTAAGAGCCAAAGCCCATTCAAAGTGTGCTAAGTAGTTGGAGCCTCAAATGGAACTGGGAAATAAGTGGGATACTAGGCATCTAAACACATTTGAGTGAGCAGGCACATCGAGATTTCATGGCATTTGACCTCCTAAGTGCTTAAACTGCTTTTGAGAATAGGACTTAGGGTCCATTTTACCCAACTCCTAAGTGAATATAACTGTCAGAATATAAACCCCACCCATTCCATGCTTATCCACCTCCACAAAATTACGTGGAGTAGATTACATGGAGCAGCCCTGAACATTTGTCCCACCACTTCACTTGGGCTTTCTGTCTTGGGAGGACCCAAGCTCTAAGCCACTCCCAGCTTCTCAGGCCTGCTCCTGAATGTCTACTCTGCCTGAATTTTGGGCCTAGGAATATGCAGAACAGATGCAAGTGCACAGGGCTTATTTCTTGGAGGCATGTCCAGCCTGATGGTTTTGACATCCTCTAGGCTCTTGAAGTTCTTAGGAGTCTCCACAGATATTGCCTCTTGTCTACATGAGAAAGTTGCACTGATTTAATTTAAGAAGTAATTTTGAACTGATTTGTGTGAAAAATGTTATACCAATTTTAACTAGGCTTCATTTAGTTTTGTTTAAGTTCAGTAGGGTTTAGTTAAAACCAAACTCAAATAAGCTATTCTTAAACTAAAGAGAGAGGTTTGTTTGGAAAAGTAGAAAGTGACTTAAGTTACCAGAACAATTTTCTCATATTGGGTTTTTGGAGGTTTGTCTTCGGGGGATTGTGAAATGAAGGTATGTTTAAAGATGGGGCACTTGCATGATATAGAGGAACAGGATAGAGATTCCAAGCAAAAGGGACACCATGGAGCATGATGTGAAGGTGCTTGTATGAGAGAGAAACAAAGAGGGAGCAGTGGGAAAGGTTCAAGTCTCAAAAGTAGAATGGCAGGTGAACAATGATGATTGGAGAGGATGGACTTAATGGCCCAGGGGTCCCTTTCCCATCCTGTGCTCCTCTGTAGGCAGAAGAACAAATGAGCATCTTTGTAAAATAGGATGAAGGATTTGAAATGAATGTGAGAAGGAAAGTATTCAGCCCTGATCTTTATACATGAAATGTCCAGAAAGTGCCTATGTGACTGAAGCTTGAGTCTCTTCATCAAAAGTGATTTAGGCATTTAAGATTAAAGGGTCGCTGGAAACTGATGGAACCAAGGCTGGTGACTCACTTTTGGAAACTTTAACTTACAGGTTTTTAGAGACCACTGGATTCTGATGAGATGTTGCTAGTTTGTCCCTTTTCTCTTATACCCTCAAGTAGCTCCATTCTCCCATAATTCTAACCTCTTTTCTCTTCAACACTCAGTACTTTCTTTGGAGATGGCAGCATTCACAAGCTAGCTTCCAATGATTATTTTCTATTTGTTCAAGACAGATGATCTTCTCCAGTGTCTGTAGGTCATTGAAAGACAATTCCACTATTCCTCGCTTGTGTTGGTGTCCCACACAAGACATCTCATTCTCCATCTCTGGCAAATCAAACCTGTACTCAGCAGCATTCTTCTCTAATACCTTCATTTCCTAAGTAACCTTAAGGTCCCATATTCCATCCACTAATATCTTCTTTCTCCTAACTTTCCTCTGCATCAAAGATACTCAAGTAATCTTTTGAGGGATATTCCTACAATTGACCTCCGAGACTGAGCTGCCAATTCTGTGCTTAACTCCCTACCTTTTACACAAGTAGCTCACAAGTACCTCTTCAACCCTTTTCACCTCTCTCCCATGCCTTGTCATCATTACATGCTCTTTCTTATGGTCTCTCTCTCTCCTTAGTGTCATGTCTGAGTAATATTATTTATCTAAGCAATACTTAAATTATGGGAAGATGGGAGCAACTATTTTTATAGAAGAAGAATTTACCAAATAAATCACTTCTGTTTTTGCTTTTATGATGTGCATTCCACCCCTTGTCCCATTCTAGATTCTGACATGCCATTTATTCCAAAAAAATAGAAATAATAAAAACCTGACTTTATTATTTACTTAATAGGAAAAATCCAATAGCTATAGTTGATAGTTTATAATTTAAGAGTCTTACATAATCCATCAGTTTTTGTAGTTGTTTGAAAGATTGAGGAGATTAGTACCCTAAGAATCCCTGCCAGATTGTAACACAGGAGTATGTCATGATTGAATTTTGTTGATTGGATACAGTATAATTTTATTTGAAAATGTGTTAATATGTTTCAAGTAGTACAAACTTGAATGGCTTGGCAACAGGCTATTTCAAATAGCTACATACCTTCTTCCACATTTGAGAAAATTCCCAGCCCTTGGGAGATGTTGCAACAACTCTTTATAACTAAAAATGACATTTATTGAAGTATTTATGAAATAGTTAACAGATGCATTCCCCAGAACTAAATACTAACTACAACTGCTCAGAGTAAATCTAAATATTGGTCCAGGGGAAATGTTAAGGACATCTCAAAGAACAGTCTTGAGAGAGAGACTACTGTGCAGTTTTAAGAGTCACAAGACATGTGTCCTGCTCTCCTGTTGTGTGTAAAGGTATCATTAGAATAATTGCATCTCTGTTTTCTCCTTCAACACTTTGCTTTATCTGCTAAATTAGTAGGGTGTTGCTACATGTTACACTTACCGCAAGCTAACTGCACTTTCAATGCTAGCATCCGAGAATTCAAGCAATGAAGCACATGCTAAGTGCCATTGTAGCATAGTAAAAATTTAAGCCTTTTCTGGCAAGGAGTATCTCCAGATAGTATTAGCTAACACATATTGAACTGCTCCACAGATGTAATACAGCTGGAGGACTCCAGTGCAATATGGGCAGGGGCAGGGGCAGAGCAGGGGCAGTGGGAGGAGGAGGAGTCTAGCAAAGTTGTTTGCTGGGATCTTAGAATCCTTACTGTACTGAAGCCTTGACCTAACAAGGTTCTGGTGCAGTGAGGTATGGAGGAAGGGAGAGAGGGGAGGAAAGCCACATGTTTGTTGGGCTCTCCCTCCCTCCCCCTGCACTAGCGCTGGTTCAAAGCTCCAGTGCAGGCCTGGGCCTGAGTGTGAAACCGGCACAGAATGGGAAGCAGTCCAAGACCATGCATTGCACAGGAACTTGTTCATAACTTCAGTGCAGTGCAGTGGTTGGGACTAGTTCCTGTGCCATGCTGGTGTCAATCCCAGCCTGCCTCCCCACCCCCACCCCCCAAGCTGAACTAGTTGCTGTGCTGTGCTAGTATTGCTCTCAATCCCCATACTGCAACAGAGTTTTGCATTGGAGCTGTTGCCATCTCAGAGCTGAAACTAAAAATCAGCTGTTTTTGTCTAAATACTAACTACAACTGCTCAGACAAAACCTAAATCAGCTGATTTTCAAGTTATGTCTACACATTCAACTGACCTAGGAGAATTTTCCCAGGTTTTTATTCTCCTGGTAGAGAAACTTACCCTGAGATGCTTCAATAGGCATTCAAATGCTGAGGCCCTGAAGAGTGGAGAGCTTGTATTGTGCAGCTGTGGCGACCCTGTGCCCACATCTCTCCATGGGCTGCAGGCTTCCTGAGTCTGCCTGGCAACAGATCACAGAAATGCTGATTAGTTGACCCAGACTGCCCATGGTCATCCTGTTTTTCCCTGCAGCACAATGTGGAGATTGTGAAGGGAAAGTGTTTTAGAGCAGTAGAGTGTAGAGAGTGACACATTGTCTCCTTGGGGAGGGAGCAGAGAAGCTGGAGGACCGTGTTCTCTTCTGAGAAAAGTCATGTACAGATATTTGCTCTCTCAGGAGAAATTGGTTAATCCTAATTGTTACCAGGTTGTTTTTCTCCAGGAATGGCCATTTTTACCCTGGGAGAAAAAGCCTGAACATCTGTGCACTTGTGATTTCCCTGAGAGAACAGTGAAAGTCTGTACAAGGCCTAAGTCTCAGCCCTGGGATCACACCAGATCCAGTTTCAGATAAAGTACAGTAAAATCCCTGTTATCTGGTATTTTACTAACTGGCACACTCTAGTAACCGTCTGGATGCAGGGGAGCAGGGGGAAAACTTGCACGTGGTGACTGCCACTGCCACCCACCATGCTCCGCTGCTGCCGCTTTCCATACAGCTACCACCACCCCTCTGCCCCTTGCTCTACATGCAGCCACCGCCATCTCCCCTCACCCCCACTCTGCGTCTAGGCAGAAACCCTGTGCCCTCAAGTAACCAGCATTTTTACATTACCGGCACCCCCCATTCCTCACTCATACCAGGGATTTTACTTAGATTGTATTTAGATTGTAGTAAGTATTAACATGGGACTGCTCAAAAAACTTTCAAGGTCAGTTGAAAGTGCTTACTGGGTGCATCTATGTGTGCTTTACTGCAGAGTTGACTACCTCTGCAGTAAAGCATCAGAGTGAGCATGTCTACAAGTGATGCTACGTTGTTGTAGCAACATGTTATGGCAACACACCGTCAGCGGGCACAGACCATGATGCCGCAGCTACGTCGCCATAGCGACATACTCTGTCCATATACCATGTCGCTATGATGATATAGGGGCTAAAAATAACTGTGTGACACTGGCTCGGCACCGTACAGGCTGTTACTGCGCAATAGGGGCATGTGTAGATGTGCCCAGTCTACACGTGTGTTGGTGTTAGGCCACAGTAAACTAATTAACTCAGCCATAGGATAGTACTGTCAGGAACAGTACTATCTTATGGCCAAGTACTTTACTGCACCAAAACCCATGTGCAGATGATGACCAGGTTTTTGCACCTGGTCAGTCCAGCCATCTGGGGGCTTGTTTCACCCCAGTTCAAATTGCTGCTGTCCTGGGCACATGTATAGACACTGCACCTGAAAGCAGTTGACTCCAGTGCAAACTGCTCTGGAGTTTATTGCATCACCTTAATTTCACATGTATATGCACCCACTACAACCTAAATATAACATGCTAAATGTAATGTGTAATGGTACCATAAGCACTTCAGAAAATAAGCTTTCTTTTATCATGTATCTGTATAAATGATCATGAAGAAATCTTGATTTCTCTGCACATTACTGTATATGACTTAAACATTCACAAAATTGCTCCGTAGGTTCAGTGGCAGGCAGGGTGGGGTTAATATAGTTATACATTAGTTATATAGACTAGTCATAGTAGAGTTACAGTGGTAGGTAATCTTGGGAAACAAAGGCTAGCAGAGGCATGACCAATTGCACTCAATAAAAAGAATGAATTGTTTTAAGCCTAATTCTATTATTGACCAGAATAATACTGAAGTAGCAAAAAGAAGAAAAAAAGAAAAAAAAAGATTCCCAAAAAGTTCATGGAGGGACCTTAAAAACTTTTAAGAATTGTTTTCTGTTTCTTGTTCTTTAAAAATATTTTGAGGGAACTGAAAAAAATGAAAAAAAATAACGAACCTGAAGCAGAGATCTTGGTTCTACACAGCTTATAGTTCTAAAAGAATTTCAATCGTGGAATAACTTTTTTTCAATCAATGATATTAAATGTGAAATAGAATCTTAAATCAATGGACTATGAAAAATGTGAAACAATAGCATACTGTGGTTAAACATCAAACCAGAACAGAAAGCATGTTTTTATAAAAAGAAGTGTGGACTAGAGGCTGATGTGGGAAGTTACGCATCATGATGCATGAAGGTAGGCATCTAGACCCTAAGATGTGGGGAGAAGTGATCACGCTAGAACAGAAGGACAGGCTACAACTAGATCTCAACAGGTTACAGAGGTGGGCGGATGAGAATAGGATGGGTTTCAATATGGACAAGTGCAAGGTGTTGAACATGGGGAGGAAGAACCAGCAGCATACCTACAGGCTAGGGAACTCCCTTCTCATCAGCACAGAGGCAGAAAAGGATCTTGGAGTCACTATTGATTCCAAGATGAACATGGGCTGCCAATGTGGAGATGCAGTCAGGAAGGCTAACCGCACCTTGTCATGCATCCATAGATGCATCACGAGCAGGTGCAAGGAGGTGATCCTCCCCCTCTATGCAACACTGGTCAGGCTGCAGTTGGAGTACTGCATCCAGTTCTGGGCGCCGCACTTCAGGAGGGATGTGGACAGCATTGAGAGGGTCCAGAGGAGGGCCACTTGCATGATTGGGGGCAGCAGGGCGGGTCCTATGAGGAGAGGCTATGGGACCTGAACCTGTTCAGCCTCCACAAAAGAAGGCTGAGAGGGGATCTGGTGGCCGCCTATAAACTTGCCAAGGGAGACCAGCAGGCAATGGGAGAGTCCCTGTTCCCCCAAGCACTACCGGGAGTAACAAGGAATAACGGCCATAAGTTGACTGAGAGCAGATTCAGGCTAGACATCAGGAGGCACTGCTTCACAGTAAGGGCGGCTAGGAGCTGGAACCAAATTCCATGGGAAGTGGTGCTCGCCTCTACCCTGGGGGTCTTCAAAAGGAGGCTAGATAATCACCTAGCTGGGGTCATTTGTCCCCAGCATCCTTTCCTGCCCATGGCAGGGGGTCAGACTAGATGATCTGCTTAGGTCCCTACCAACCCTACCAACTATGAAACAACTATGAAACTATGATTCTTGGTTCATGGTCTTAGCTTTTAGATTACTAGGCTCTGTGTCCTTGGAGAGTAATTTTAGCTTAATTCAGCAAAGCCCTTACATATATTTTTAACAATCATCATACATGTAAGTCCCTTAAAGTAAAGCATTGTTTAATTGTTTCCAAATCCTGGTATTATTTTTATTATTATTTTATTATTTTTATGGGCTTCACTTTGCCTATCTGTGATTAGGTTTACTACTACTGATCCATCTTACAGGGGAACTGCAAGATTTAATGTTTACAAGATGCTGAGATCCTCGCATGAAAAATTCTATACAAGAAGAGAGCATTGCTGCAGGATAATCTAAACATTAGTTGCTTTCCTGAAAGCATGTATCTAAATTTTACCACGTCCTGCTTCAATGTTTTAAAAAAACGTAGAGTATTTTTCCTCCTGTTCATCTTTTTCAGGAGTTTTGATTTTGTTATTACAAAATGTTATTTTCTAATACTTTATAATGATGGTATCTAATGTTCTGCAAGGTCCTTTCATTGTCCCCACCCTCAGTTTGCTCAACAAATGTTATAGGGAAACTTCAGCATGCATGTTGAAACAAAGGTACTGCAGTCTCAGGCAGCATCTTTCCTCATCTGCCCTAATCTTATTTCAAATGGCTCAATCTATGGTGCACTGATGCACCAGTGATCTGATGATCTTTATTAATTGAGTGGACAGGGTCATTTTATCATCTGGACAAACATTTTGTAATTTGGAGACAAAATATAATCCACCTTCCTCTTGGTTTGATCAGTAGGAGGACAAATAAGAGTCTGTTTAACAGTCAGATATTTAAAGACAAATCAGAAATGTCTATTTCCTTTTCAGAATGAAACATGTCTCTCCTTATTGACTTTTGCCATCACAGATAGCAAATGAACATTTTCCACGAAAAGTATATCCAATCTTTAAAACTGTTATTTTACTCCTATTTAGAGTAAACTGCCTAGCACAATGCAGTTTCTGGCCTTAAGTTATCTCAGTTTTACTAAGCAGCAAAGCTTCTGACCTTTTCATCTAATCTCTTTGACTTCACCCTTGAGTTCATACACTTATCCCTTTTGCAGGATCCAGGCCTGACTCCGTAAAATAAGATTGCCTTCACCAAAGATGAGATGTAGCATTCAAGAGAGTGTCAGTTCTTGTTCACATAAATCCTAATATTTGATCTACACGAGGTTCAGTTTACTAACAATGATCTCAGTTTGGTTAACTTCATATTCTGGACAAGCCTGTAAATTTGTCCCCTTCTAATGCTGTGATCTTATCAAGGTTGTACTGTTTTCCTTTTCTTTTCCCTCTCTCTCTTTTTTTCATTCTCTTTTTTGAAGTATAGCCCTCTGATCAATGTGCACTTCTTTCCATTTCCCTAAATACATCATGAAAAAGGATGAGGTTTCCGCCTTAATTGCTTGTGCCTTTTATTCACATTCCTCTCTCAGCCAGAATTGTGAAAAGAGTGTTAGTAAAAGGCTGCACAATAGAGCTTTTCATTAGGCCTCAGCAAGGCACACAAAAGAAGGCTTTTGGAAATAGTGAATGTAGGACTTTAATTTGCAGGTGGAGAGTAGATAAAAGGTGCTGACGCCTCTATTATTCTCTTACTTAGGTGACCCTTACCCTGTTCAGCTGATCCCAACTACCATGGCAGCTGCTGCCGCAGCAACACCAGGCTTAGGCCCACTTCAACTGCAGGTAAGTCTGGAAACAATGCAGAAGAGGCAAAGGTTAAGTAAATATGGAAAACAGTTTTCTATTCCATTAGAACACAATGAAACTCACAATGTTTTTGGTGCATTCTTTTCATTTAAAATTAGCGTCTGAAGCTAAATTAAGTGCAAGCCATCTCAGGTTTTCCATTTACCAGTAGGAACATATATATTGTTTACATCTATGTTAATTTTGATTTTGAGATTTGTGCTTTTAACTCTTAATAGGAAAAAAACATACTTGCTTTCCTTTTACATTACAGTGTCCTAGAAACTGCCTATGTGTCAACCAGTAACTATTCGTAGACAGAAAAAGCCTGCACTGATAAAAACTTTTAAACTGCTTAAAGATCACTTACCACGATTGTCTTTTTAACCTATAAGCTCTTCAGGGCACTAACTGCACCCTTCTACATAGTTTTAAGTTACCCAGCATAGTGTAGGTGCTGCTGTAATGCAAGTAATTAATAATTTTACTAATTTAACACTATGGCATTACAAAACTATGTTATAAGAATATTATAGAACCTTGTTTGAGCCATGCTAAAGAGCTGTTCCAGGACCCAGACTGGGACTAGAGATAATGAATACCTGATCAAGGATCTGAATCAGATTTTTGCAGATCTTTTCCAAACCAAAATGACCAGATTTAAGCCCACTGAATTTTAGCAAGTGTGATAGCTGCAGTTGGAATTTTGTGTTTTGGCATTTGTGGTTCACTGCTAAAAATGGGCCTGGAGAAGGTTTTGGATAAATGGGATCCAGATCCAAATCATTTATAGTTTTTCAAAAACCTGACTTGATATTCTTTTGTAAAACCAGATTCACTACTGAGTATATGTACATCTATTCATTACCATTTGTCAGGCCATGTGGGATATTCAGTACTTGCTTAGAAGAGCTGAACATTTTCAAAACTATGTGCACGCAGCTACATTTTTAAACTACACTAGGTTAATCCTCTTGGTTCAACTAGCACAGGAAAAGATGGGAGACAATTCTGCTAGAGCTTTTTATGGAGTTAGTCAGTTGAGTTTTACAGAATAGCTGCCAGTGTGTAAGCTGACACATTCTATGCACCACAGAGGTTAATACATTCGTTCCTATTGTGCCTTTATATGAAAAGCTACACTATGTGTTAGTTTCTGATTCTATGAGCTACAAATAACATGGGCAGTTTAAGTGCCACAGGGCTATAAAAGTAGTGAAGCATATGCCATCCTCCTGAAATGACTTCTGGGAAATAACTTCAATCCTGATAAAGTGCTTGTAGTGGAGACATGTGTTCTACCACACATGCACAGATAGGAGCAAGAAGGGAGAACAAAAAAAACAACTGACTAGAAATGAAGAAACAGAATTTTGAAGACTCTAAGGCTGTGCATAGACAAAACGAGAAGTGTGTGTGCATGACACTTTAAAGCGGGTTAAATGCTTTTGCACCCCTTTAATGGTATTGGTGTTTGCACATGTCAGTGGCATATTGCGCATTAATTCCAGTCACTGTAGGAAATTCGGCGGTGTAATGTGCCTTAAATGACTTGGGGTGCAGCAAACTAAAACTCCTTGAAGGAGTTTTAGTTTGCTGTCCTTACAGCCGTGGAGTGAAGTACTGGGCTCCGTGTAGCTTCACGGCTGTGCAGGAAGTCCTGCAGGAAGCCCTGCAGGCAGCCTGGCAGCAGTCCGGGAAAGCAGACTCCTCCCAAGAAAAGTGGTGAGCCTGATCTCCGCCCCCGAAACCAGAGCTTGCCTGCCTGCATGAACTGCGTGGGGGCCCGGTCCTTCCCTCCATGGCCGTGGTGCCCCCCGGGACCGCTCAAGCTGGGTGCCTGTGGGTGGGTCCCATCTGGAGTGGAGAGCCGCCACTGCGACAGAGAGAAACACCAGCCCCACACAGCAGCCCAAGGACCACTCCGCTTGCCAGCAGCTCGCCTCCTCCCCACCCCCCTGACCCCCCCGCCAGAGAGGTAGGTAAGTCAGCAGGGTGTGTGCACAACATGGGGGTTTAATCAGCCCTAAATTGAAGTGGTGTTTTTTAAAACCTACCACTTCAGTTTAGGGCCCCCATTTCATCTACACACACCCTGAGATCTCTTTCAGCACTTGCTCAGAATTGTTCTGATATAAGTAAGTCATAAAAGGGGCTGGTGAGGTCTTGTCTTCCATTTCAGAACTAGTGTTGGCTTGTAGTTTGGCAGATGCTGAACCAAAGTATTCTGAGTTGAAGGTAGGATGAGAATGACCATTTCACCACAGAAAATGTGGAAAGTACCATAGGTCTCATGTGCCTGTGCTGGTGAACATGAAGGGAAAAAAAAGATTGAGCAAGTTTACATATGTTGTCTTGTTCAGTTGTGATTCTGGCTAGGACTGAAGCAGGAGTTGGTAGTCAGTCAATGGATGAAAAATTGAATCACTAATTTTCACAGGTCCCATAAAAATCCCAGGTTTAATATCTCTAAAGCCATGAGTATATTATGAAAATTTTAGAAATACTGCTTCATTTTGAACACTGATTCACTTAGCAGCATCAGGACCCTGGCTTCTGTTACCATTTTAAGCATCTATTTTGATGCTGAATCCAAAATGGGTATCTAACTTTAATGCCAGAGGAGCTGAATCAGGCTGAGAAACATTTGACACATTGTTATGACATTCTCACTTGTTGGGACTCAGTAGCTCAGAGTTTAGTTACTGGATTAAAGTGTGTTATATCCCTCAAGAACTAGATCAAGTCCAGCATACATCAAAGAAGGGTGACTCTTGGATAACCTATGTGAAATATATTGCTGGTCTGAAACCAGCTCTATGCTGCATAAGTGAATGTGTACCAGTTAAAATCTGGGACATCATTTGGAGAGGTATTTTCTCTTACTTCGGAAATTTATCTACAAAGTGTGTAACAATAGTTTTTCAGTGAAAACACCCAGGATGTCCCATGATCCCAATGGGTCAAACTTCTCCTCACCCAGTATCTCCACTTTTTTCCTTTTAGTTACTCCTTCAGACTGTGGGTGCAGACAGAAGTTACATTTGTTGCATGATCAGCCCCTCAAAAGCATTCTACAGCTATGCCCTCACAGAAGTTCACAGCTACAGAGTGCTTTAAAAGTGCCTGATTGTACAACAATCTAAATCCTCATTATATGAGAGTTCAGATGAAGGCGCTGCGAAGTGGAGCACCTTCATTAACATCTGTCAGTGCACATTTGTGTGTGGAGTGCCCTTTGTGTGCTAACAGCCATGATGTCTTTTTCTGTGGAGGTCAAAAAGTGACACAGTTTCAAGGCAAGAAATAGCAAGAGATTTTGTCACTTGTAGTCAGGGTCTGATACACTTGTTAGCTTTATTTTCACAGACACAAAGGCATCATTTTGTTTTGTTTTTCTAGTGAGATAATAAACATGCAATGGTTATCCCATTATAAAAACCTAAGTGGATAAAGAGCACTAGTAATGGAGTTAGGGTGCCTGTACTACATACCATGAAGTAGCTAGAAGTGATCACAAACTATATCCCACTTTAGATGACCCTACCAAATTTACCTTGCAGGTAAACTGAAGTGACTTTGCTGCACTCTGTAGAGAAGGATAGCCAGCATGTGTTAATTTTCCTATGGTAAAAAACCAGAAAACAAAAAAATAACTTTTTTGTCATTGAAATCATAGGCCACATTATATTCCACCTATTGGGCATCTCAAGCTGAAAACAGACATCCTGATCCACTTCATGGACATCTAACAGATATTGATGGGTTGTCATTCCCCAAGGTCTGTCCTCTGCCCTTCCTGGGTTTTCAGGGGTGTCACTGCACTTATCATGCTAGTGCTTTACATTCAGTCTGCCCCTAGGTCTGTGGCCATGTGCAAAGGGAGTTCCCCTCTCTGCGTGTACAGGCACATTGGAACAATGATTTCTCTGCTTTGGTGTGCAAGCAGAGGTGGGGGAAAGCATCCAGCACTTACAGATGTATGCTGGGAGAATGATTCCCCCAGTGGTGGTCTGCAACACAGGGGAGGAACTCTCCTTTCCAATTGCACCCTGTTTCAGGGGTGACAGCATGATGGATGCACTCTCTGGCACTCAGCACACTTTCCTTGCTGCTGTCTCCAGATTGGAGCACCATGTGCAAGTGGAGTTGGGAACCTCTAGGGGAGTTCCCTCCTCTGTGCTTTGCAACATGTTCCAGGGCAATCCCTTGCTAGAAGATTCCTCCATGCCTGACATGGGAGGTTGGGGTGGGTGGGCGGGGGGCATGTCTACAAGTGTGGGTTTTCCCACTTGCAGGCACATGCTCCAAGTTAGGGTGAGGCACCCAGGACCATTTTCTCCCAGGATTGGGCCCCTGAGGCCAGGGGAGTGTCTGCCTGGGGCAGCAAGAGTGCAAGCTGTCATTGGCAGCCCACAGTCTCCTACCTCTGGTGAACAGACGTGAACTGCAAAAAGGTGGCACAAATTGTTACTATCTTGGTTGGTGCCACAGAAGTTAAATGTTTGTGGCTCAACAAAGGGCTATGACATCTGTTCACTTGTTTTTTGTTGCCATAACAGTTTATATGGTGGCACAAAATTGAATATCTGTTTGCAGTCTAAGTAGCACCTAGGTGTCTGAGTCTAAAGGCAGGCTCATTCCACTCTGCTTGAGTCCCTGAGAAACTGTTAATGAATCTAGTTTTGTTACACACTTAAATCTTAGCCTTAAGTCTAAGGATATAAACAGACATTGCCAAATGAAGCAGATGAGTTGAGTTGTGCCAGGAGGTGTCCTAACACAGCTGATCCACCTCACTGGGTAAAATAGATATCACCTGTTGTCCTGCAGGCAGAGCCATCCCTAGGGGTGTGTGGGGCCCAGGGCATATCAGCTTGTGCAGGTCCCGGGAGCAGGGGGAAGGGTGGTGAGTGGCCAGAGCTGGTGGAGCCGGAGGGAGATGGGGTGTTGAGTGGCTGGAGACGGTGGAGCTGGGGGCTGAGGGGGCAGCAAGCGGCTGGAACCAGCAGTGCTTGGCAGCAGCAGTGCCTGCAGCAGCGGTACATGCCTGTGGCAGGGCCTGTACAGCACTGTCCACGGGGTCCCTGAAAGCGCAGGACCTGGGGCAGTTGCCCTGATTTGCCACCCCCCAGGCATGTCCCTTCCTGCAGGGTCAGGACTCTGCCACTCCTGGGAGAGACTCCTGGGGCTTCAGGGGCATACAGGGGATTCCCAGGGCAGCTGGAGAGTGCAGGCAGCTCAAGAGTGTCTGTGCTCTCCTGCCTTAAAGCAAACAGACGTCTACCACAAAATAACAGCACAAATTCATGGCACCTATGTCATGGCTATAAATTGTGGGCATTTGTGGCACGACAAGGGGTATGGACATCTGTTTGCTTGGCCTTTGTGCCACCATAAAAATGTTTATGGTGGCACAAAGGCAACACCTGTTTACACTCTAAGTCACTGAATGAAATGAGGAGAAAGACCTACTCAGGCTGAGTTAACAGTTTTCATGGACTTGAGCAGAGTGGAATAGGATGACACTTAGGATATAGACAGACAAAACAATTGTAGCAATATCACAAGATACAGAGGAATACTATTGGTGAGGTGCAACTGTTACATTTTCATTGTTTTATAGTTCTAGAAGTGTAGCAAAACCTTCAATTTTTAACCCTGTCTTATTCAGATTCAAGGTTAGGATGATTTTTTTTATTTGTATCACTACAGGATCATGCAGATGTAACAGCTATAGCTACAAAACAGCTGGTGTATGCTCCCAAGCAGCAGACTTTTGTCTATATCCATAGATAATAAGTACCACTTAGATGCCTAATAGTCGGAATTGGATCTGGCCCATAGCTTTTGTTTTGAAAGCCCCTTGCTAACACAACCCTGGAAGGTCAGTAATTTGAAGTTAACTAGTTAGCACTATTTGGTTAGCTTTGCTGGCAGTTTCAGAGGAAAGGTTAATGAGACTAAAACATGTAGAAGCATGGAGACTAAAACAACCTTCACATGGAGCCTTCACATTGGTAGAAATCTGAGAGGAAGTAGATTGCTGTGGCCATGCTGAAGAAGATTAAATTAATACCATTTGTGTCTCTTCTGTGGATATGAGACTTCAGGACTGTTAATTCAGCATCTTTCACTCTCACTAACTTCTCTTTAAAAAGGCAATTGTCAGTGTGAAATGTTTCATTAGAAAGCATGGCTTCTTTCTAATAAAACATATTTATGGTAGGGAGTGATTTTTGCCATATTCAGTTACTTGGGTTCACAACCTCATATGTATTTAAGTACTAAGATCTACCTGGGCTAATCACAGTGAAGTGTTTAACAGAGAAGAGGGGTACCAATCCTTGAGGATAAGTGGTGTTCCATTTCAGATGAAGAAGAGCTAGATAGAATGAAGGTTATTTTGGCCTTTAATATATAGCTTGCAGGTACTTGATCTTGACCTGGCATCTAAAGTTGATTAAATAAAGCTGGTGACTTGAAAGGTCTGAGGTATTGTATAATTAGTGTATAGAGTTAATTTGAAGATGGTTCTTTCACAGGGTGGGCAAAATACAGCCTGAAAGCCAGATCCGGCCCACCAAGGGATTTTTTATAGCCCACAGCAGGTTCCTCAGCCCTACCTGGCCCAGGCACAGGGAGCAGCCCAGGGCATAGTGCATGTGGCTAATCCCGCTACCCCTGGGCACACAATAGTGTTGGGGTGGCATAACAGCTGGATTCGCTTCCCAGAAGTGGTGGTTCCTTCTAGCTGCCACTGCCAGTCTTCATCCCGACTCCATGCTGTCACTGCCCCATGATCCCAGGGTCTCACAGCCAAGCAGATGGGATGGGGCTGTAGGTGTGTGGGGAGCAGCATCTGGAAGTAGGACCAAGTGGGTAGGACTAGGGCCAAGGCCCTTAGGCAGTGATAGCATGGGGCTGAGGCCTGGGCAGAGCTACAATCTGCTCTCCACATGCCCCCAATGCTGTGCTGTCACTGCCCTGAAATCCCAGCCCCACCCACCCATCATGCTCCCAGACACTGCTCCCTGCCTGCTCGTGGCCCCATCCCATCCATCTGTCCATGTGGATCACAGCCAGTTTCCATAGACACCTCAGGATCATGGGGCGGTGACCTGGGGCAGAGCCGCAATCTGCTCTCCGCCTGTGGAACTGGTATCTGTTGCATGCAGAGAGATGATTACAGCTCTGCCTGGTCCCCAGCCCAACACCGTCATGGCCCCAAGATCCTAATCCCAGCTCTGGCCCTGCTCATCTGCTCCCAGATGCCACTACCTGCCCACCTGTGGCCCCATCCCATCTGCCCAGCCATGCAGAGGGCAGGGTCATTTAGGGAGTGTTGGTGAACTGTTGTGTTTGGGGGTGGGGGGAGGGGGTAGTGACCTGGCGTGCAACAGTTCACTAAAACTCCCTAAGTGGCCCTCCAACCCAAATAATTGCCTACCCCTGTTTTTTCACATATGGCCTAGAAGCTGTGGGATTTAAGTTCTCTCACTTTGCAGATGGGTAGTTAAGCCTATTAGGTTAAATATCATGTGCTTATGATGGAGCTAAGTGAAAATTAAATGATATGGGAGTGATTATTCTAAAATCATTGTTAAGCATTTGGGTATACTTAGTGCGAATGAGATGTTTCTCAGAACCTGAACAGATTCTGTCTGAGATGACTTTTCTTATTTTCTTTTCTGACACAACCTGACTCCTGAGCATTTATTAAACAACACAAAGCAACTGCCTAGATAGCTAGATACAAAGAGGACAATCTATACTATGAAGCATTTGAATGGCTTGGATCCCCATCTTGGTTGTCCGATCATGAGATTATGACAATGACTGATTAATTGGCAGTAATACAAGTTCTGTATACACAAGTAGCTAGCTATATTGAAAGGTGATGCCAAATGCATAATGACAGCTGCCTGTATACTGTTACTGTATGTGCATTTTGTGTCTTTTCAAAACAATATGACAGTCTGATGTAATATATACTCCCTGCAAACATCTGCTGTTGGGAAAAATACAATTAATAGCTTAAAGTACTCACATGTGAACTTTGTTTTTTCATCATCATAGCATGAAAAAAGATTATATGCTTTCTTGATTGTGGTAATTTGAACCTATTAATACACAAACAAATGGAAACATGCTAAAAAATTCAATGTGAAAGTATTATGACAATTGTTCTCCATCTTTAATGGCCGATCACTTGAGAAGTTCACATTAAAATAAAGTTGCATATTCCTTTTGTGCATGTTTTGCCCCTCCCTATATGCTGTTGAAGAAATGCTCATATTGATTCCTGAGTGTTTGGGTCCAATTTTCATTCTTAATGTGATCCTATTCTTTGCAGTGGTGTGGGAAAATTCATGCCAGTGTTTGAACTTCAAAATATTTAATACCTGTAATCTTGATGACATTATCAGACGAGTTTGGATCACATTTAGATTTTCAAAAAAAGTGAACATATTTGAACACTTTTGAAAATCTGACTATGAAGTGGGTCTCCAAACTATTCTTCTTCTGAATTGAGCTTTTTAAGGATTTTTTGTTGTAAAATCTGGATGTAGATATCTAAGTTCATATAAATACCAGCTAGATGTTAATTATACTTCCAGTAACAAAAAAAGAAGTTAAACCTGTCTAACCAGTATTTCTCCTTATGTAATAAAATGTTAGCCTGTTCCAACTATCCTATGTGTATTGTAAATACATAATTCCCAAGGAATCCAAGTGAATGTGAAGGACAGCTTTGCTGGCTTCATCTGAAGTAGCCTCATTTTGGAATTCATAGCATCAAAGAAATTAGAGAATGGGGAAGACCTATAAGCCATTCAGTTTCTCCCTCTAATTACCAGTACAGGATCTGTCTCTAAGGCTGGGGACAGAGGGTGCCTATAAATGTGCTCATTCACATTCTAATTAGATTAATTGAGTCTGCTCCACATTCTAATTGGAAAGCTCCAGTGTTGCCTCACCCTCACATGTATTAAGACCCCATGCATTTCAAAATAGCCATAGGAAGGCTTTAGGTAAACCTTGTTTAATGAGCTTTAGATAAAGCATCTCTCAGCCATTTTGAAATGCAATGGGGGCTTAATACACGTAATGGTGAGTTGTTTTAATTAGATCACTGTCCGGGAACCACTCTAATTAACATGCTTGCGCTCCCCACCCCCAAGCATGTGTATAGGCAGCCAGAAATTACACATAAGCCAATAAAGGTGATCAGAAACCAGTTCAAATCAGTAACACTACAGAAGTTCAGTGCACATGAACCACTTTCAAAATGGCCCAAACTGGTTTAAGATATACCTGGATGGATGTAGTATCAGACTTAATTGATTTAGGTTAAATTGGTTTATTGAACTTCTGTCCCAGATCCCCATCAGGATCAAGTTAACTCACAGTCCTGCAGCATCCCAGGATGCTTTGCACCTCCTTTGGAAACCCCCCTTGCAGGGTGGGTGTGCTAGATTTGGCTCAAGCTGTCTGCTCCAACCGAGCAAGGAGGCATGCTCTAGTGCCCTCCAGCTTCTGGTCTGGTCCACTGCAGGCATGTGACTGCATTTATGGAATCAAAAGTAAATGTCTATTCACTTACTTATTGGCTCAATCTATGCAGTTTAGATTAACCTGTGAAAATTGAATTGATTCAACCTCAGGCTTTTTTACTCTGTACTTAGCCTAAAATGCATCTTTGTGTGGTTTAATGTGAAACACCTCTGGTGCTGGGACCTAACCACTATCCTCAGAAGGCTCATGCACAATTTTGTCTCTCACTATTGGGAACATTTTCCCAGTTTTCAACATTACTTTTTTTTTTTACCAAGTTTCTTACAGTTGCCTATAGGTACCTTCTTTTTTTGACCAAACTAAACAATTGCCTTTCAGCCTGCTGATAGTACCTAACAGCCTATGATAAACTGGCTACCTAAGGTAATAACTTATCTGAATGGAAATAGTAAGCCTTTTGATACCACGGAGGGCATCTAACAGGACTACAAATACCTTTGAATCATTTCTGATTGGCAAGAAAACAAACCTTGTGACCTGTTATTGTTTTCATGGAATGTAGCCAAGAGGTGGCAATACTTTATCCATATTTCATTTACTGTAGAATCCATATGACCTGCCTAGGATATTATCCACAACATTTGGAGAACAAGAAGATTGTTTATTTCTTAGCACTGGGCAGTATATAACTTAAATACCATCTCAGCCTCATCTTTTCAGTGTTTGGAGCTAACATTTCCTTCAGTGTTTGCTTTTCTACTTTACCTAGACTCATTAATAGGATTCTTGCTTAATTTGTGGTGGAATTAATCATTAATGCCCAGTTTAATTACAATATTATAAAACTGGTGCAATCTACTTAAGCATAAAAAATAGAATTAGGTCTACACCGTGAGCACATGCATCTGGAAAAACAGCTTAGTACATTTACTGAAACACTTCTCATTAGCATAACCAAGAGATGGCAGTTGTCCATCTACCATCAGTTGACTATATTCATGTATATTAATAGCCATGTTTTTGATAACCATCACAAATGCTGGTAAGAATAATAATATGGCATAATATGTTTATATTTTTGTTGCATGGATGCCCCATCAAGTAGGTTTTAAAGGTATATTAATGCAGCTTCTATACTCCCCACTCCTGCCACCCATTAATTTCTGATTTTAAAAGTGTGTTGGCTACAGGATACCCACCACCTGTTCTACACATGGGGTAGCCAAAATGACCATTTTAAAGGAGATTACTAGAGATCAAGGTCCAGTTGTACAGTTGGAGCAAGTGGGCACAGTTTCATTGATCTAAATAGACTGCCCCCATTTACATCAAGTGGGAGTCTCGTTCTGTGAGCAGCTCTCATGCCTGCAAGTATTTGCTTTCTTTTGATATGTGTATATATTTTTAAATAATTTGCTCTTAGTAGCAATTTTAAAAATGTTTTCATTAAAGCATATATGCAAGGTTTTGCGACATCTCATTGGTTGCCAACTGTAGCTTTCAACAAGCCATATGTTTCTGAATGAAAAAAATCTCAGAATTATCCCACAAGCAGATCTTACAGCATTGGAATGTAAATAGTCCTCACTCTTAGGATACCTGCTGAGAAAGAGACTGTGATAATTTGCATGAAAGAATGAACCTCAAAATGTATCAACTCAAAAATCTTTTTCATGGTGGATACATAAGCTTTGCAGTTGGCATCTAAGTAGCCCTCGCTTACTTTTGATTTCAAGTTTTACTGGTAATCCCAGTAAATTTTTCAAAGCAAACATGAATGAAAAACTCTCCCACATGATTCTCTCTGCCTCCTGCCATTCTCTGGAAGAGGTTGATAATTATGATAGGACCTATATAAGTGCTTCAGCTTTCCCAGAACACCAAGTGCATTTGCTGAACAGATATATACATGTGGCAGTAAATATACTTGGCAAGCCAACAGGATGGATATTTTGTGGCATGTCAAGTTATAACTTTATTTTTTCCCTCAAGGAAAGAATGAACTGGTAGCATATTCATCCTATCTAGAGTAACAGTCCATTGTGCCAAACTTTTCAGATACCTTTTGTATCTGTATGGACTGAAAAATGACCAGCTTATCTTCATTTCAGTTGTAACTTGGGCCTGCTGTTGGCTCACAGACCTCTGTCTGCTTGAGTGAGTTTTCTTGTAGGTTAAAGAGCCTGAATTCCCTCTTCCCCCCTCCCTCCGACCCTGAGCCTGCAGGGCAGACAGACAGAAGCACACATATGATTAATACAGCACAGCTGCAGTAGTGACTCATTTGCATATGTATTAATAGAGGCAAAAACAACAATTCAATTACATACAGAGCCATTCTGCATACTAAAGAACATATGCAAATAGCTCTGGAAAAAGTGCAGCCAGCATTTTCTCTGACGTTTCTGAGCCCATATGGGCTAGAGTCAGACCCCAGCAGTTTTCAAGAAATCCCCTTTTGGAAGAACCTGTTAAAGAGATGCTTACACAGCTATTACCACCCCTAGCATTCCCAGAAGGTGTTTGACAGTTGGACAATGGAAATAGCATAAGCAATGTCTGTTTTCATGCTATTTTCATATTTGCCAGTTTCAGCTTCATTGTGTTGCCCCGTTACATACATAAGCCTCAGTACACACAAGCTCATTTCTGTGTGTCTTGCTTTGCACAAGCATCTTTCCTTTACTTTCCTTCTTTTGTGACATCTCCTTTTGCTCTTCCTTTCTCT
>NW_005842598.1:355038-364442 GCF_000455745.1 Alligator sinensis | reverse complement strand
TCCCTTTTGATTCTCTCAAGCTAGAAAATAGGACCTCAGACATTTCTACAACTTTACACTCTGCTGACCTTAAACAATTCTGGCTGGTAGAGTTAATACTGAAGGCAACATGTTTGCAGCAGGTATAGCTTAAACACATGTTTGCTTCTAGCAGTAGGAGAATTGAGTCCACTGAGACCTGAAAAAAGTTATTGGGTGATTTAGGTGTTGAGTACCATTAAAAGTCAGACTGTGGGTGTTCTAAGTGGTAGGTGATCTCAAATGTGGCAGCATTTTAGAAACCCCCACCTAATGTAATTTATCAGAGGTGCATATGCTAAAAATCACACACAGTCACGTAAACCTACTTTATATATGTTCATGTGACCATGTGTTGTACTATGAATACATACATGCACACACACACACTTGAAAATTTTGAGTCAATCTGTCCAGTATACTTTATAAGGCACATCATAAAAGTGACCCAGTCCCTTATGGATTGACAAATGCAGAGTCTCATTATCCCATTAAAGAGATAATGGAGTGAGGGCATCAAAAGGCCTGACATAGTTTTGATGAGAACCTCAGCATAGCCACTTCCTTTGAACTTTTCTATGGTGTAAGCATGGAAAAATAGGTCATTCAGGCAAGAGTAGACAACTGCCTGGCAAGCATACTTGAGAGGTCAGGTCATCCTTAATTTCTTTTCTCTTGAAAAAATGTTACACTTTTTATTTTGGGGGTTAGCCTGACAGACCGAAGCAGATTACTCCTTGATTATTTATAAGGCATTAATTTTAAATGAATATTACTCAAGTGGCTGACATCATAAGTAGTTCAAGCAACGAGCAGAAGAGTTTGCTTGCAGGTAGGAATGTGACAGTCTTCACTTAAATCATGTCCTCTAGGAGACTATCCATAGTAAATTAAAGGACAACTGAGAGGGGAAGATCTACATATTAAATGAAACCGTTTTTGTTTTGTGTGTGGTATAGCATGAAGATGCATCATTCCTGTGGTTTGGAATGATAACTGTTATGTGATCAACCAGCTATTAAAAGTGGAATTCTGTAATAAGACCAATTCCAAAGTGCCCAGTTTTTCTGAACAATCCGAAAGAATCCTAAAGGTGACATTTCTTCCATCAATCCTTATCATTACTATAAATATGGAAACATTTCTTTCTATACCTCAATTGTCTATACATTGTAGCATCACTTTAAGAAATCTTTAGGTTCTCTTTCTTAGTGATTCAGAAGAGGGAGTAAAACTAAGATTTTGGAGCTCAAAGAACATATCATTTTAATGTATTCTTCAATCATAAACCTAAAAAATGGCCCAGTAATAAAGGAAAAAAAATGCTTTTGTTATATGGGCCAAATCAAAGGGTGGTAAATGAAAAAAACAACTTACAGATTTCTAATAATGCCAAATTTCTGAGCTACTTCTGTTTTCTAGTGATTAGTATTTGGTTTCTTAAACTCTTTTTTTAATCGATTCTTTCCTGAAAGATCCACATCAAAAAATTCGGAAACAAAATCAAAAAGTATGGTTTGTATATTATGCCCTTTACAGATTTCAAATAATGTTTGTGGGGGTTTGTTGGATTAAGCCAGTGGTTTTCCTATTATAATGTTTGCTCTTTGGAGAGATGTTGATGCAAAGATGATTATATAATTATGCAAAGAAGATTATATAGTCCTGAGCAAACTGTTTGTGAGGAGGGAGGTATAGGACTAGAAATGTGAAACCACACTGAGTGGAGTTTGGCTGGTTGGTGGGGAATTCATTGTACAGCTATAAACTTGAGGTTTATAGGCTTCCCATAAAACATGAAAGCTTGAACAAGACTAGTGAATTTTTCTGGATATCCAAAGAATTCATTGTCTTCACACTGAGCTTTGCCAATAATGTATATTTATGATGCATCATCAAGATCACATCACAGAAAAATACATAGGAAAACTGAAAGTCAGGCATACTATTTAGAGCTTGTTTGGAACAATATTACAAAAAACAAATAGCTACAATAGAAAAAAGTGTCTATAGAAAATCTACATTCTTATTTCAGGTCCACAAATTAATTCATAACATTTTATTCATCTTGCATATTAGGATGGATAGAAATACTTCTGTAAAATGTTGCTAAATTTGTGATGGTCAAAAAATTGCATAGCATGCATTTTATAAAAAGAAACATATATAGTGACCTATGGATATGACTTTGTATAATGTATATGTATAAGCTTATTATGTTTGTGTGTATGCATTGGTAAGTAGATATGACCTTTATCTTTCTAAAAATGGTGTATGACTTCCTCTGATTGCTCTTCTACTGTATTTCTTTTGTCTCTGTAGTTTTCAGATCACTTAAATTGATAACAAAGAACTAAACATGGAACAGAGACATGTAAGCATTTTAGTAAAAGTATATGGGAGAAGACAGGCCAGCAGTATAGATTGTATCCAACAATAAGCACAACACAGGCCATTAGAAGTTCTTCAAACCCATTATCATACTGTGTTTCTATGTCTGGTTCCTTTCCAAGCCTAGCTATTTCCAGTCAGAATATTTTAGCATCAGTTACAGACTTAAACTAGCATAAGGCACAGTTTGAAACTATGAAATTACTGGTTTCCTGAGACTAAAGATTCATGCATTGAACATATTCTACAGGTAATATCAGTCATGGTAGCTGGTATGATAGCTTCAGTTTATTTTCAAAGCCAGCATTGAACTGCTTTTATGTAAATAGAAGATTCAGAAGTATTTTCAGAAATAACTTTTGGGGTATTGAATCTATATCAGCTCTTTGGACACTTTTACACATAGCAGGGCAGTGCTTTAATTAGAACAGCTCTGAAAGCTGCTCTAATTAAGCACTGCAGTGTCTTATGTATCGGCAACTCCTCACACTTCAAAATGGTGGTGGGGCTGCTTGAGTTAAAGTGCCCCTGCTGCCGTTTTAAAGCACGTGGACGCTGATACATGAGATGTGGCAGCTGGCTGTAACATAGTAATTACCATGCTCAATGCTCTGTAATTACAGTGCATCAGAGCAGTCTCCACGCTCATGTACAAGCACCCTTTGTGCCTGGATGCCGGGTACTGGATATGCTAGCGTCCAAGATAAGCATGTAGTAGTACTACTTATTGGGCACATCTACACATGATGCTATGTCACCATAGCAACACGCTACAGTGATATAATGTTGAAGGGCACAAACCATGATGCTGCAGCTACGTCGCCGTAGCAACATGCTCCCTTCATATAGTGCATCACTACAGCATCGTAGGAGCTAAAAGTAACTGTGCGCTGCCGGCACAGCGCAGTATGAGCCAAAAGGAAGTACTAAGTGACAGTGTAGTAACAATGGCGCCATAGGGGCACATGTAGATGTGCCCACTTTGTATGATGCAATACCCAGGTTCAGTAGCCTGGGTTGCTTAGTGCCTTTGAGGAGGTGGAAGAAGGTATTTAATGCCCTTAATTCCTTTTGAAACCCCCAAAAGTTGAGAGTATTCAGCACTTGGAAGGATCAGTCTGAATGACAGCAACTGATGAGAATTATGTTTATCACTGTTTGACTCCCAAATCTAGTATGTTCGACACCAATTCATAAGTGCACCTTATGGCTTTTATGAAACATTAGTTTCCCTCCATAAATCTATCTATGCTTCATAGCCAGTCCTGAGTAGGAGTCAATTTTGCCTTCAGTGGCTGTTATCCACATCTCTTGGCACCTTTGCTGGAGGGGCCCACATGCCTGACCCAACAGCCTACCAAGAAACTTGAAGGGTTATCTCTTGTGCTGCAGAACATGATGTGGTCAGCAAATTACTGTTGGGGTAATCCTTACCTTTTAACCAAGATTTAAAAAATAATCCACAACAAAACAAAACACTAAGGCAAAGGAGGGAGAAGACACCAAAATAAGAAACAGAAAATGTTTGGGGGAAAAAAAGTTATTAGAATATTTTTGTAATTAATCCCAAAAAACCTTTGAAGCCATTAGCACATCATGTTCATTATTGCATCAACCCATAATCCTCAGATTATTAACACTGTAGGAGAATGGTGTTATACTCCCTCATATTAATTGAAGCTTATGCTATATGTGTTAGCAACTGTGTACCTTCCAACTCAGTTTCTTGCAGTTTGAACAATTACTCACTTTGTTTTTAAAGTGCACTACACCAAGGTCCCCTAGCCACATTCTGTATTATTCCTTAGTTTTGTAATCACAACTGTGGTCATGTACTGCAACATCGGCAGCTGATAAAGACCATCTGTGGAGCATAGAAGGAGTAAGAATGCCTTTGATGACTGCTGTGGAGTGGATTTTGTTGCTCCTTTTTAGAAATGCAGCACTTGCTTTTCCCAGAGAAATGAAGGACCACCAATTTGTGTGCAGAGGGAGTGAATCTAATTCATTTGAGATTTTGAAGGCCACTGGGGAAGCTGACTTTTCCCCACATGTTCAACTGAAGAAGAAAACCCTGAGATATTGTGTGCCTCCTAACAGGTGTTCTGTAGGGGAGAGAGGGATATCCCTCCCCCAGCACACCTGCTCACAGAGCCCAGCATCTGGCCATATAAATTTAAAGCATGCATTTTTGAAGTTAGACTTTTACCCACAGATCAATGTACAAGTAACAATACAAATAGCTTCAAGTCTTTTTTGTTTATTTTCTATTCCATATACTGTGTGCATAGTTTATGGCTGAGATTTTCACAACTGCTTGATACCCATCAATTCCTCATGAGGGGTTAGGGTCCAAATCCCTTTAGGTAGATTTGGACATAAATCCAATCTGTTTTGTTTTGGTTCCCCTCCCTCCCATAGCTGTTTTCTTTTTCATAGTATCCAAAAGCCCTTTTTGCCATTTAGAGAGGGTACCATTGCTCCAAAAGTGGAGATGCTTCATCCTGTGATGTGAGAACACCTGCTCCAGCTGACAACATCAGGGTTGTAAATAGTCAGCAATTCTGAGGATCCAGTCAGAATTTGCCTATGCTTGAATCTGCAGAATCGTTTCAGGGTTCAATGTATGATTTTTTTCCCCCCTTGATTCAGTGATTATAAAGGAAAGAATGCCTACTAATTTCTTAGAATACTGTATTATGCATTAGTTACACAGCTTGTTATCACACCATATTGTGTGATATAAGTAGATGAATTTGCTTTGTGTGTGTGAGAAGTTTTCAAAGAGGTAGAAGGAATTCCAAAGAAGGGGGATTTTGAAACCAAAAGAAATTCAAGTCCAATTTAAGAGAGCCCTTAAGGAGGTACTTAACTTTGAACATGAGTTTAAGTCCCATTGACTTCAAGTTAATGTTTACATACTATACTGAGCAGAGAGGATTTCCTGAATCTGACCCTATATTGATATGGCATTTCTACATATCTACTTGTAAGTCAAATATATCTCTCCTGAGGTGGCACTTGGTGCTACCATTCTGATTTAAGTGGCAAGTATTGTTGTGCATGATCAAGCATAGAAAGAAAGGTTGGATAAAAATAAATAAAAAGAGAAATGTTAGATTTTTTTAAAAGCTAATTTGTCACTTTGCTTGTGGAGTATGAACTGAATAGACTTCTAACCCTTAAAATACTTTACTTCCCCTTCCCTTTTTATTGCCTGGAATCTTAAGAGCTTTATCATTTGCAGTCATAAAATGAAAATATACACCAAACCCTCAAAGGGCAAGTATGAAATTAAATTATATTTGGGCAGCTGTAACCTTTTAAAACGATCAGATTCCAGTTAATGTATTTCTTCCTGTTCCGAGTGCTGCCATGGTGTTTGATGGTGGGAAGCAGTCCAAAGGGCATTGGGAGATAATAAATTCACTGGAAATTTCACCCTGAGGCGAGCCTCGATACACCAAGGCTTCCATTTAGCAGGACTGACCTAAAAATCCTGTCACATCCAAAGGTCACTTAGGTTGGGGTTGGTGTGTCCCATCTATCTTTCCCTGGTGCAAAGAATGACAGCTAAGCTCATAAACAGTCATCAGAATATGGAAGACAAGCAGGCAGGGGGAGTGGAGAGGATAGCACAACTGACAACTTCTTAGATTTCCTCTAAGCCAATGAGAATAGATATCATCTTTGGGGGTTGATTGTTTCTCTTACTGCAAAAATGGCAATTCATTTTAAAGAGGCTATAGTGAAAGTGAGTAGGCTATTTTTTGTTTGTTTGTTTGTAAATACTTCTTAAGCTTTTAATACATCTTTTGCTATGTGAGAACATTTCAATTTTTTACTCTATCACTATTGTTAATAAGAATGCTTCACAGTGCATATAATGCCTTTCAGCTGTGGATGGTCAAACAGTTTACAGAAACATCAGTGCCAACAACTCAGTACCCATGAGCAACCCTACAATAAAATAAAAAACAAAAACAGTGTTTTTGATGGGAAAGCAGAAAGCAACTGATTTCAAATGGAAATGATAATAAACTTGTGCGGGCCCTCTCCCGATCCCGCCTGGATCGCCATGTGCGAGCTCTCTCCCGATCCCATCTGGGTCACCATGTGCGAGCCGGGGTGAGCCGGGGGCCCATCTTTGTGCACACAGGCTGTGGCCGGCAGCCCGGGCACACGGGGCTGGAGAAAACCGCGGCACGGTATAGTATGCTCGAGCTAGAATCAGTCACGGAGGCGTAATGGTTGATTGAAAAGATTATTAACTTACACCCAAGGTGGTCGCAGTGTAGGCTGGTCAGCTTTCCAGGCACAGCTCCGCTTGAGTTCTCGGTGGAGGACTCTAATAAACTTGGTTCCTTGACCCTGGAGTGATTCAGGCTCCGCGGGTTCAAGAATTCGTTCCCATGGAGCAGCTGTATCGCCGTGAGTGTTACTTGGTTCCCAGGTCCCCCAGAGCTGTTAAGACTCCGTGGGTTCGACAATGGGGTCCTTAGGACAGAGATATGTCTGGGCTGCGATCGGCGATGGGGAGAGGCTAGAGGTTAGTTGCCTCGGAGTCGTTAAGCCTCCGAGGGTTCGGTAAATAGGTTCCCCGGAGTTGTTGAAGCTCCGTGGGTTCGACAAATTAAACCTCTGTTGCCCTCTTAAGGAAACCGCGTGGGCCTACATTAAGACTGGCCAATAATGTGGCTCGAATCTTAATGCAAATGGCAGGAACACCTTTGCATCGTGCATCACCATAATGCAAAAGAAATGCACTATGCAAAGAAAGCTACAGAACTGGCGGGAAAAGCTCCTGCACGTGGGTCCTTCGTTGCAACAGAACACTCCACCGTGCAAAAGAGCTGCAATTTTGGCGGGAACATGATTTAGCGATGCCAAAGCACACACAAACAAAAAAACCCACAACTTTGGGTTGTGACAAAACTAATTATAAGCATCAGTGACAGTTATGAGAAGTACCCTGCCAGTGCTCTTAGGCTGTACTGAAAGCCCACTATAATCAATAGGAACCAGTCACATAGGCAAAAGTGCCACTGGTTTCAGCATGAGTTTTGCTTGAATAAGGACAATAGACAGAAGACCTAAAAGATCATTGTTTGGCGTCTCCTCATTGTAGTCTTTAATTCTGAAAAAGAAAACCATCAAACATACTTTCTACCACATGCAGTTATTGACTACACAGGGACACTTATGGGAGAATGAGAATCCAATATAGACTTTTATAGGACGAGGCAATAGCCATATACAAGAAGTAAATCTGAAGGACTAAGGTTCACTTTAGTTGGGTCTAAAACAGGGACTTGGTTTTGGGAATGTACCAGCCTATTTGCAATGGATGAGAATATGTATGAGAAGGATCTCGAAGCTCTAGGCAGAAATGTAAAGCAGGAGTATGTCTGGTCCCTAATAAAATATGAAAGGAATGGATAGTATATCCTGGTTGGGAAGACATACTCAGAGACACAGTACTGGGCATGATAAACTAGTAGTCTGATCCAATATGAACACTCTTACATTAAAAATATCCTACAGTGAACCAAAGTAATATTTTCTCATGCCATTTATGTCTTACTCTCCATTATTATCTGCATGTTATCAGCACATAACTAACTAGAACTGTCTGGGCTACTTTCAGGTAAGAAAGAAAACTAGATAACAATAGAAATAAGTCACTCTAACATTCTTAGCACACACTAGTACTAAGAAAAATCTACTGTGTGTTGAGCAAGTCTCAGTTTTCTACATTTTAGGATAACAGGTAAATTCTTTTCAGGTGAAATGCAGCCATCCTCTCCCCACTTCATATGCTTTTCTTTTTTTATGTTATACAAATAAAATGAAAAGCAAATTACTGCCTTTGTAAACCTCTTGCGTGTATAACATGATCCAGAGAATCAACAGTTGCCTATATAAAAGAGTTCAGCTGTTATCCTAAAAAGTAGAAAATTGAGAAGACTTCTTCAACACAAAAGTGTTGTGACTTAGTACTTGTGTGTGCTAAGAATGTTAGAATGACTTATATCTATTGTTATCTAGTTTCCTTTTTACCTGAAAGTAGTCCAGATAATTCTAGCTACTTAGGTGCTGATAACATGCAAATAATAATGGACAGCAAGGCATAAATGGTATGCAGAAAATATTGTCTTTGGTTTATTGTAGGACAGAAGTTTGAAGGCCACCTGGCTTCAAGTTTCTTAAGTTTTAATTAATTTAGCATTCATGAAAGGTGGTGGGTTGATTTCATTTGAACTTAAGTCTTTTAATGTTAGAATAGTGCATTGCAAACTGTCCCCCAGGACAGGATTCCTTGGCACCACCAGAAGGGTTACTGCTTTTCAGGGGCCATTCATTTTTTCTTTATATTTCCATGAGAATTCACTCCAAACTCTTTAGAGTGACTTCAACCAAGCAGCTAACAGAGAATTATGTAATACTAAAAAAAATGACACTTAGCAATGAAAGTCAGGATTTCATAGATTTCATAGACATTAGGGCTGGAAGGGACCTCGGAAGATCATCGAGTCCAGCCCCCTGCCCAAAGGGCAGGAAGTCAGCCAGGGTCATAGGATCCCAGCAAGATAAGCATCCAGTTTGCTCTTGAAGGTGTTCAATGTAGGCGTTTGAACCACCTCCGGTGGCAGGCTGTTCCAGACCTTGGGGGCTCAGACAGCAAAGAAATTCTTCCTTATGTCCAGCCTGAAACGGTCTTGTAGTAGTTTATGACCATTCGACCTAGTCGTCATCCCTTGGGGCACTCTGGTGAACAAACGTTCCCCCAGATACTGATGGTCACCCCTGATAAACTTGTAGGTGGCCATCAGATCACCCCTGAGCCTGCACTTTTCCAGGGTAAAGAGCCACAGGGCTCTCAGCCTGTCATCATAGGGTCTGCTTCCCTGACCTCTGATCATGCGGGTGGCTCTTCTCTGGACTCTCTCAAGCTTCTCCACATCCTTTTTGAATTGTGGAGCCCAAAACTGGAC
>NW_005842598.1:353219-354498 GCF_000455745.1 Alligator sinensis | reverse complement strand
TGCATTGCAGCTATTAGTCAGCTTGCCCCCCGGCCATTAGAGAAGCAGGCAGGCTCCACAGAAAAAAAGGAGTGGGCCCCTCATTTCTTCAAACCCGTGCTGGCTATCCCTTAAGATGTTGACGTCGGCCAGTCCATTAAGGATGGCCTCTTTAATAAACTTTTCTAAGATCTTCCCCGGGATAGAAGTCAGGCTGATGGGCCTATAGTTAGCCGGATCCACTTTCCTCCCTTTCTTGAAGATAGGAACCACATTGGCCTTCTTCCAGTCTTCGGGCACTACACCAGAGCGCCAAGAGTTTTCAAAGATCTGTGCTAGAGGCTGGGCTATGATGCTCGCCAGCTCCTTGAGTACCCTGGGGTGAAGATTGTCAGGGCCGGCTGACTTGAAGGTATCCAGCTTCTCAAGATGTTCCTTCAGAAAGTCAGCATTAATGGAGGGCAGGGGATCACCCTCACCCGGACTTCCTGGCCCTGTAGTGGGCATGGGCGTCACATGGGGCTGATCAGGGGTCCAATGTTGCCCCTGCTTTTCCTCCGGCTCCCCACATTCTATCCCCAGGATTCTATCAGTGCATACATGATTTGGGCTACATTTTTGTGGTGCTCCATTTCCTGCTACATAAGCTACTTTACTATAATGAATGTGATCATCTCAACCAAAAAGCAGTGTATTTGTATGTGTGTGTCATGCTAAGGTATCAACTGGAAAGGTTGAAAGAAGTTTCACAACTACTGACTTTGCAGAATGACATTTTCTTTTATAATGGACAGTTGTAGTGTTTTTCACATGATCAGTATTTGCCACACTAATATTTGTCATGGAAAAATGCAATTGACAGAAATATCAATATATTATTGGCAGATACAAGGGTCTACAAGTGGTCTTCTCTGCTCTGAAATGAAATGCTGTCTACAGTTATGGATAAAGGAAGGGCTCTAGACAGAGTTCTATATAAAAAAAAAATGGGAGAAATACCCACTGGTATCCCTGTCTTCTCACAAAACTGAGATATATTTATTAGTTGATGACCTGAGGAAGTGATGAGTAATGTTCAGTCTCTCCCTGTAATGAACAGCCAGTCTTGGAGCAGCATGGAACGGGTCTATCAAATGGGTCATACATCACACAGGGAGGCAGATGTTGGAACATATTGTAATGTATTGCTGTGCAGTATGAAGATGGCTTGTGGAGTACTAGAAAGAGGGAGTGAAAGAAGCTATCAGCAGTGTTTTCTCTTACGGTCATAGGAAATAACCAGGTCTTTGAGGAAATCTTT
>NW_005842598.1:350998-353188 GCF_000455745.1 Alligator sinensis | reverse complement strand
CTGCTGTAATAAGCTATAGTGTTTAGTACAGGGAGGAAAAATCATTGGTTGCTCTGAAACACTGTATAATATCAATATGTCTAGATGTTATCTGTGCTCTGCCAAAGACAATGTCAGTCTCAGAATGTGTGAATATTTTACCTGCAAAAATGTACAGGGCTTCAGATTGTATTAAACACAAAACTGCTAAAATAGCTTCTATTTTAGCAGCATTCCTAATTCACACTTACTCAAACACCTCCTCCCTCGTTAACCCCATCATCAGACCCGAATATTAAAGTGAAATGAGATTGCATTAGGAATGAAGTAATGAACAAAAATTTCTGCATAATACTATTATATTACTTCATGATAGCAGCTCATGTTAGTGTGACTACAGTTAAAGTTTTTCAGTATTTCCATTGCAAAAACCTTCTGTTCCCTCATTCCTTTCACCTTACAGATGAGTACTGAGCCAGAATCAATTTTTAATTTGGTTTTAAATCAGTGTTGACTACTTCTAAGCTACAAAAGTGGAAAAAAGTTTACAGTTTCTGGATTATTTTTTAAATCAGAAAAACTGTTTTTACTCCCATAATCCATATTTGCAGATAATAATTTAAAATGTGGATTTGTTCTTTCTTTTTATCAACTCATATTATTAACAACTGAAAACTGTCATAAGCATAGATAGTAATTTGAGTTGATAATGGTTTTGGATATGCATGTCCACCTTAATATTGTAATAGTTCCATACTAAGCTTAGGTATGAGGAGGAGTTTTCAAAAGAATCCAAGTGGTTTAGGTTTTAAAGGTCTAGAAAAATAGAGAAACATGCACTATCCTACTTGTTTATATGAATAAATAGGGAACCCTTAGTCTCATGAATAGTTTCACTGACTTTATTAGAACAATATTAATTTATTTTTTTAAGAAACAAATTAAGTAGGAGATAACACGTTATACACCCCATTTTAGCTTGGCCTCATATTCTACTTGTGGCAGCTCCTATTGTTGTTGTGTTGTGGTGTATGTTGTAGCTGGACAGCTCAAAAGTTACTCTTCTTGCAACACTGCAGGACCCAGGGTGCTTGTTGCAGCTAGGAGCAGAGTGTGGTCTGGGTGCTGCTGTCAGGTGAATGTGAAGTTATAAATACAGGACCTGGTATGTTTAACATAAGATCTGCTTGTTTTGTTCTAAAGTGGACTTTGATATATTCTCTAAAATATAGTAAGTGAAGAGTTAAAAGGTTTAACTTTAATCCATTTTATTGTGCCTATGACTTCCTAAAATGACAAAACAACACATGCTAAAAGTGGCATGATGGAGTGAGATTCAGTCTAGACATCAGACTTCAAAACACATGGGCTTAGATGTAGTGTTGTCTGAGCGTAGTGTTGGTGGTTTCAGTGTGTAGAGAGTCAGAAACAGAGGCCTAAGGGATTTTCTCAGTTTTTCTAAGGCCATTTCTGAGGGAATGAAGTCCCTATGCATTGAACTTCCGCACATGTCCTAATGGAATATGAGACTGGTCACTCTTCCCATTACATCAGTGTAAGAATGGAAACAATGAGGTGAACCAGAAAGTAGCGTTTTTTTGCTATTTTTGCTATTTCCTGAGATGTTTGCCAATGCTTCACAGAGGTTTCTGGCTGCATCTGACTAATTTTTGAAGATCACACCCATTTCTAGCTTTAAAGTGAATGATAAAATGATTTAGCAGTTACTCCAGTTGTTTCTTCTTATATCTTTAAAATGTGATTACCTGTAATGAAGCAGGCATCCAAAAATGCCCTTTGGTCAGCACTTTTCTGTTTCCTTAGCAGTCTTGGAAGATTTTGGTTTGCACTAATGGCTTGCTTCCTTACCATCCAGCATCTTCTCCTGTTAGATCCTGTAGTTATTAGAACTCCAGCTTAGCAAGGTATCTGAGTATGTGCTTGATTTTAAGCATCTAAGTAATCTCACTGAAATCAGTAGGGATGTTTACAGGCTTAAAGTTGGGCACCTGCCTACATACCTTGCTAAACCGGGTGAGGCCTGGGACAACTGTGCAAAAACTTTTGCAATAGAATTAAAGCCCATGCAAAATTTAGCTGGTTACAAACTTGAAACTCAAACCAGATGTGTCCAAAGATTATAAACCTTCAGATCAAATCTAGGGCAGTTTTCAAGTACATTCTAAAAAAGGTGCTGAATGTATTGGGTTC
>NW_005842598.1:350699-350983 GCF_000455745.1 Alligator sinensis | reverse complement strand
CCATGGGGCACATCCACATGAGCTCACACGTGCATCTTGCTGTGTCTCAGAGCCCTTTGAGATGCTGCAAGAGGCATGTGCGGGAATAAAAAAAAACCCAATACCTGCACTGCAGATTTCCAGTGTGGGTGCAAAATTAGACCCCTGGATATCCAGGGGTCAAAAAAAACCACAGGGGAAAAAGCAGGACCATGCCCTGAGGCATCCAAAGGCTTGGTCCTCCACAGAGATGATCTGGTTGCCAGCCAGAGCATTGCTGCGGCTGGCCCTCTCCCCGGTGCCAA
>NW_005842598.1:349979-350464 GCF_000455745.1 Alligator sinensis | reverse complement strand
GCTGCCCACCAGTGCGTGGAGCCACATGATGCCCTGCCGAACCTAGCTGCACCTGCACAATGGGACAGTGGCAGTGCGGGTGCCAGGTGGCCGGCTCCGGGCCCCACTGCCCCACACTGCTCCATGCTGCACTGGGTGGGGTTTCTGCCACAAGGCCCCAGTGACCCCCCCCACAGCAGCTGCTACTGCCAGTGAGTGCAGGGCATTTTGGGGTTTGTTTGTTTTTTGAGTCCTGGATTGCTGGGGCTGAGCGGGGGGTAGAGCATCAGGGGTGGGGTCAGTTGGGGGGTGATCGGGGAGCCCCTATACCCTCCACTACCCCGTGCTGTGTGGGGAGGCCCTGTCATGAGGCCCCAGAGCCCCCACAGCCCTTCCTACTGCAAGGTGACTGCAAGATTTTATTTTTTTTTTAAGTGCCAGGAGGCTGGGGCTGGGGGGGCAGCCATCCAGGGGGCTGGGGCCATAAGCAGGGGCTGGGGCTGGGC
>NW_005842598.1:349228-349818 GCF_000455745.1 Alligator sinensis | reverse complement strand
GGGGGGGGCCCGGGGAGGGGCTGTGGTCCCTGTGGTGGGGCTGTGGCCCTGGGGGGGGCAGCAAAACATATAGCTATTTAGAATTCATTTTATGATGATAGAGACACTGGTAGGCTTCCATATGGCTTTAACCCTGTAGATATATCAATAAAACATTGCCCAACTGATCACTGTTTCTCTCTCTCTCTCTCTCTCTCTCTCTCTCTATCTAGTGGTCTTTTGTTTTAATAGTGGAGGAACATGGATTTCTGGGTATTTTACAGAGTGACTTTGGGATTATTTTATCAGGGATTTTTCATTTTTCAAATAGGGAGCTCCAGAAATCCTGCTAGGGAGGCCAGTGGCAGAACCCAGGCAGAAGAGCCTGCTCAGAGCTGGCACCTTGGACCCAGCTGGAGCTGGCTGACCTCCTGGCCAATTGGGGCCAGGGGGACATGCTTTGACAGTTCAAAGCAGGCGACCACACTGGGAACATCTTGTGGGTGATAACTGCCCAGATAGCCAGGCAAGGGGAACTCATGGCAGTAGTGCTGCACAAAGGCCAACTCTGCAGCCACAGCCCACTGGCAGCTGGCCCGGAGGGGCAGATG
>NW_005842598.1:332173-349207 GCF_000455745.1 Alligator sinensis | reverse complement strand
CAGGTCGGGCAGGTGGGCAGCAGGTCATAGGCAGGCAGCAGCCCCCACTGCCAGACTGCTGCAGTGGGTAGAGGGCGCAGGGAACTCTCAGGGCTGCTCCAGCCAGCTGGCACAAGGGGTATTGTCCCCACGTACCATTTGGCTGGGCCCCAGAAGCTCCTGAGAATGAGTAGCCCTGAGCTACTTGACAGGGCAGCTTTTTGTACTGATGGTTCCAGGACAGGTGCTAGCCCCAGGCTCTAACTCCCCCTGACTGCAGATCTAGGAAGAGCCAGGCAGAGTTATTTTGCCCCAAGTGGCACAATTTGCCCCACACCAAAGTGTATGTCCGGGCATGTGCACTGAGGCAAAAAGCCCTGGCTTAAATTTACACTGTTTCTATTTGAGCTGCTGCAAGCGCACATGCCTGCATGTCTGGATGCGCCCATGGTGGGTTAGAGCAGGCTGTTTAATTGGTGGTTCATGGGGCCCACAAGGAGCTAGCATGTAGCCTGTGGGATAATTTAAAAAAGCATGAAATGATAATGGGGTCTCTGTTGAAGACAAATAGAGTTTCAAAGTTTTCTGCAGTACCAAAGCCCTTAACAGTTTCACATTTATCTTGACTTGAAATTAAGCTCTAAAGATAACACTCCAGAAGGTCTCACATTCTTTTCCTCCCCCAAAATAATACCTTCACTCTCCTCTTTCCACCTCTAAAAATAAAATAAAATAACATTCTTGAGCTGAATAAAGAGGCCATCTTATCTGGCTGTCATATCTTATTAGCACTCCTGGGCACGTCTACATGAGCTACTGCGAAGTAAGCATCACCAGGCAACCATGCCAGGACACTGCTGCAAAGTAGCACCAGTTACTGCATTGTCATTTAGTACTTTGTTATGCAAGTAGATTGCACAGTAACACCTGCACAGTAAGTGGCTCACGTAGATGCACCCCCTGTGAAGACAAAAGGCAAAGGGGGAAAATATCTTAGTACCACTCTAGAAATCAGTTCTTACTGTTTAGTTTGCAGGGAAGACACATTTTTTTGCTACAACTCACATGGTCTCTTCTCCTCAAACCCCACTTACTCCTTTATGTAGTTCTTTTTGTGTGAAAAGAGGACTCAGCGGAACTCTGGCAGGTACACATGCACACTCCTTGCTTCCCCAAAAGGCAGAAGTTTTGCATTTTTAATCTCTGGCCAAGCTGAAAAGGTTAGCTGCTCACTTGAATGCTGCTTACCATGGAGAAAGAGTTTATCACTGTCTCTGTCTCCTGTGCCTTTATCCTTTGACCAACAATAATGGAGACCTGAGAGTGCAACTCAGTTCAAAGAGCAAATTAAGCTTTTGAGCCATCAGAGTACATATCAGTGAGTCCCTGTTCACAATAGATAACCAAGGAACAATATTAATTTCCATCTTCAAGGACAATTGATATACTTGCATGACTGCATCCACAGGAATGCTCTTAATTTTAATTAGGAAGATTGAGCAGAAAGATGTTTTTTCCTTTTTGCTGTATTAAATTATCGCTAACAAATAAAGATGTATCCACAGATGATCTTCAGGAAATATCATACATTTGCAAATTAACAGGAGTGAAACTCTAAGCTAAGTTTTAATTTTATCTCTGTTTCTGGCCATATTTTATTTCCCCCATTAAGTTTCAACGATATGGCATTTTTTTTTTTAAATTATTGCAGGAACTGTTGTGAAAAGATATCTTTGTCTTGCCCCATTGCAGCAATGATATCTCAGCTGATAAGAAGGGGTTCTTGTGGTTTTATGGATTCTTTTTCTGTTTTTCAAGCAGTTTCTCATGAAATCGTTCCTAGTACCAGATGGGATATCATGGGCCAAGTATACTTTCTCTGCTCTGGGATTTCTTTGCTGCCTTATTTAATGGGACATGGGGGACAATTTTACTTGAAAAATTTTGGGAACTGTTGTCATTAAAAAGTTCAAAGTATGATCCCAAAACAACATCCATGTGGGTGGACTCATGCTCCCAGAGGAAGTCCCCTAAATGGGGATTTGCCAGCATAGATGCAGTTGCAAACCTCAATCTGTTTTGTGCAAGCATTGTTTCTTAACTGCATAAATGTAAGACAATTTGAGACTTTCAGTCGTTGATTCATCATAAGTCTTAAAATAACCACATCATGTTTCTGATTTAATTCCCTGTTGAATACTGCAACTTAAAATGCATACAGGAAATTTATAAATAAAAACTGAAGAAAGAGTTGCTAAGGAGGTGTGTCTAAAGTTGTGAAATGCCTTAACTAAAGCTCAATAATCTAAAATGTATGGAATCTTATTTACAGTAAATGTGATGGCAGTGTTTGCTTATTAGCCACTCTGGTCAGTTAATGGATAAAAATAAATGGTTGTGTACAGTACCAGTTGAGTAAAGCAGTATACAGTGAAATAAGTATTTTGTCAAATGGCCACTCAGAATTTTGCTTTCACAAATGGGAAATTACTGTTACTGAACTCAGGTGCTCCAAGCCAAGTTGTCTAGGATCTGGATACATACAAAACTAAGCTCTTGGGAAATGTATTCGCAGCAAACAAATGGGCAGTCTTGAGTTTTTCCTGTAACAACATAAAGTCCATGCTACATTACTGACTTCAAACTTCTAATGGAAAAACTACACTGACACAAGTCTCCATGTGGAACCTGTATATAGACGCTTCATCTTCATTATAGAATAGTCAGCTAGTGATAAGGAGATTGTAGTTTACAACACAAATGTCCAGCTATTTTAAATTCCACATCCCTATTGTTTGTTGATTCCATGTAATCTTAACTCCCTTTTTCTTTATGTAGCTTACTATGTAGACATTTTAACACTTTTCCTTCAAGAGTCCATCTTCCTTGTATTTAACAAAAATCCCTTTGGTTTAGGAATTCAGAACAGTAACAACAACATGAATAAACAATTTTGTGGCTTCGTGCAAAAAGCTGAAGCCAGGAATAAATTGATGGTAAATTATTTGTGTATATACAATATTTACTATATTTCTTAAATGGCACAAACTATTCACATGCAACATTTAATTTAACAGTCTTTGACTGGAGGACTTATTCCAATTTCTTTCTCCAGATGCATTCTACATAGTCATTCAATTTCAGTTACTGTCATATAGTATGAACATTGTATGTACAAATATGTATGCTACTTGGACAGTTTTCCAGTTAAAACCTCTTAATTTGTGATACAAATCCAATCTTAATCATAAATTTACAATGATGTGCTATCACAAAGACTGACATCTTATTAGCTGTTGAGTGGAAGTGTCTATTGATAAGTTCTTACAGTTACTTCCTGTGGAAGGATTGCCTTGTGGTTTAGATTTAGGTCTGAAGAGCCACAGTGTCCAAGTGCTGTGCTACGGACTTCCAGTTGTCCACTGGCAAGTCACTACCCTCTACCTCTTTTCACATTTAGAACATTTGAAAAAATATTTTCCCACCCTCAGAAAAATGGCTGCACTTCAGGTGAAACTATATTTACTAATGTGGGTAAAGTGCTTTGAGATTTTCTCAGAGAAAATGCTATCAAAATACAACATACTATTTTAAATGTAGAACCCACTCAAATGTGTAGTTTTAGGTCAGAGCAGAAACACAGGAAGTTCAAATTGTGTCTGCCTCTTGCAGTAACTCTAATTTTGGTACTGGCTCATGTTGTACATTCTTACTTCCTATATTTCTTCAACCAGTTTTATTCTAGACACAGAAGCAAGAGAAATAGGCTTTCAAACAGATTTATTTATTGAATGAATACAATATTTTTCCATTTATTTTTATATATGAGTAATGAATTTTTCCTGCAAAAACAGTAGTTCAAAATAATATATGAAAACTCAAAAATTTGAAGCCACAAATGTAAAAATAATAAAAAGAAGCTATAAGGTTTTGAGATGCTCAGAATGTCATTGGATTTTTTTATCAAGACTAAATGTCCAGATCCTGCCAATCTCATTTAGCTGGGTAATCTCATTGACTGCAGTGGAACTATTCTAAGGAGTAAACTTTGTAGGCTTGTGTTTATAGAGATTATATTACCATAACTATAAGAAACTTGTTATGAAGGCCATAGTTCCTGTTTGAAGAAAACTTAATAGAGGCAATTTTGAACACAACACAGTATCTTCTTGGAACATTGATCATAAGAAATATAGCAGCAATATCTTGCTCTTCTTGCATAGTGGATACACCTACACAAGACGCTTACATTACACAGTGGGTGCGTCCACACAAGACGCTTACTGAGCAAGTAGCCTAATAACACTGCATGGTAGCATGCTGGGCAAAAAGCATGCTAATACACTGCTGTGCAGTGTTATTAGGCTACTGCACAATAAGCATCACTAAAAAACTGTGCACCAGTGCTACTGTGAAGTAGTGCAAGTTACTGTGCATTGAATTAGTACTTGGTTAATTAAGTACCAAACTTAATGCGCAGTAACTATGGCACATTAATGAACGTATAGACACGTTAATTGTTTACTAGTGACGTCTTGTTTCCCTTAAAATGTGTTTCCTAGTTTGATAGATTCATTGATTTTTAAAGCTAGAGGGGACCATTCAATTATTTAATCTGATCTTCTGTATAAGAAAGCCTTAGGTGATAGACAAGTGAAACAATATACCTGTTTAGAAAGGGTATATAAGAGACTTCAAACTGATACATAGCAGTAATATCAAATGCCCATTTTATCCCACTATAAATGTAAACTAAACTGTGGTAAATTCGCAGCCGTATCATTTTGGGGTAAACTGCTTATTTAGCTTCTATTTACTATTGGATAGGATGGACACACACAACAGTTGCAGCAGATCAGCTGACCCACATTCATGAGCAGTACGCTTCCCTGCTGTCTTTTAACTTCATATAATTGTTTTGTCTTTCCGCCTTAGAATTTCAGGTTGCCAAAACAAGACTTTTTTTACTGATCGTCTGCAAACTATTTATTAACAACTAAACTTTTTTATTGACATATATTTTACATAATATAAAAGTAACCATTCTGTTAGGTCCTGTTAGGTTCTGTTAAGTTCTGACTGTCTAGTGTTTCTCTACTTGGCACTGGTTAGGCTTCATTTGGAATACTGTGTGCAGTTCTTGACTCCACGCTTTAAAAAAGGACGTGGAGAAGTTAAAAAGGGCCCAGAGGTGGGTGACAAAGAAGATAAATTGCTTGGAAGGCAAGTCATATGAAGAGAGACTGAAGGAGCTAGGCATGTTCAGCTTGCAGAAAAGCTGCTTAAGAGGGTGCATAATAGCAGTCCATTACTTGAAGGGCTGCCATAAAGAAGAGGAGAGGACCTTTCCTTTCTTGCTGCAGAGAGGACATGGACCAATGCCTTGAAGTTTCAACAAAGTAAGTTTAAATTGGATATGCAGACAAACTTCTTCACTGTTAGAATAGTGAAGCAGTGAATTAGACTGCCCAGGGAAGTTGTGATCTCTCCATTACTGGAGGCATTCAAGACAAGGTTGAACAGCCACTGGTCAGGAGCACATGCAGCAGAGCTCACCTGGGCGGTGCAGGTGCAGTTCGCCCCCTCCGATCTGGCTTGTGGCTGCCCTGTGGCCCCACCTGCTTCTGCTTGGGGCAGCCCTGTGGCTACCCCCATGCCTACCAGACAGCACTGCCCCATCCCTGGCCAGCACAGCTGCCTGAGTTCAAAATCATGGCCAATAAGTATTAAACTGTCTTAACATGCTTTACTCAGGATCACGTTAGCAATGCTATCACTTATTATTATTATTTATTTGATTTATATGCCAACCTTCCCAAGGCTCAGGGCAGCTTACAGTAAGATAACAGAATAGTTGATAAAAGAAGAGAATGGCAAGAGAACAAAACAACTTGAAAGGGAACTAGAATAGCAACAGAAAACTGAGACCCACTAAACAATATATCAGCCTAGCTTTGTTTACTAAATGCTCACTCAAATAAGAAGGTTTTACAGTGCTTCTAAAAGAAGTCCAGGCTTGGGACTCAAGAGAGAGAGAGAGTTCAAGTCCTGAGGAGTGATTACTAAAAATGTGCTCCCATGCATTTTCACCAATGAAGCTTGGTGTATTGATGGTACTTGCAGGAAGTTGCTCCTGTCTGACCTAAGGGATCTCAATAAAGATGTAAGGGAGCCATCAATTCCTTAGATAATCAGGGCCCAGACTATTTAGGACCTGATATATCACAACCAGCACCTTCACCAGACTGTCCTTTATGATGGCCATCATTATTTTGTGTTCCTGGGAACCCACCCCCATGAGAAGGTGAGCTGCTGTATTCTGTACTAGCTGCAGCTTCTTCATGGTCTCCAGGGGCAGTTCTGTGTAGAATGCATTGCAGTAATCTAGCCTCAAGGTTATGAAAGCATGGGTGATGGTGGCTAAATCCAAACCTTAAAGAAAGGTTCACAGCCTTCTCACCAGATGGAATTGATGAAATGCACTCTTGGCCATTGCTGCCATCTGAAGATCCAGATGCAGCAGAGTATCCAGGGTGACCCCAAGGCTGAAGATTTGAGTAACAAGGGGAGGTTGAACCCCATCAGTGAAAGATGTGCCAATCTCCCTTACTGGTCATGTAGACTGCCAACCATTATCAACTCTGTCTTGTCTGGAGTCAGTTTCAGTTGGTTCAGCCGCATCCTATTCCCAACTGCAGCCAGGCACTGGGAAAGGACTGAGAGGGCAGGGTCTGGGTCAGATGAATGCAGCATCTGGGTTAGGTGAGAAAGAGAGGTAGAGCTGGGTGTCATCATACTTGAAAGTATCCTTCACAGTCTCACCCAGTAGCTTCATATACACATTGAACAGGAGGATCAACAAGACAGAGCCCTAGGGGACCCCACAGGAAAGGTCTTAAGAGGATGAGGAGTGCTTTCCTATCACCATCCTTTGGGATCTCTCTGCTAGGAAAGAGCAGAACCATGTTAGAGAAGTCCCATGAATAACCACTGGGTCATTTCTGATGCCTTGAAAAACTCTTCTGCATTGTCTTCTGCCAGCACTGTACACTAATCTTCAGGAATGGATGGGATAAAGGCATAACCAAGGTAAAGCCGTAAGCACTTTCTAATACCTGAAGATCCTGTGCTACATTGTCATTCTGCTGAAGTTTTCCTAAAGTGAAAACTAGCCAACTTGGGGCATTAAAGTTGGATGAACTTAACCTTACAATAGACTCTGTGAGCTAGGTATTAAATAATAATAGTAAAAACCCTTCGATTTATGCTAATACATCTTTGTTTATTCAAAATCCCATTTTTGTGGAAGCAAATTGTTACCTATGCACTTAGCTGTTAACATATTTACACCTTTTAAAAATTTGTTAGACCTTTAAAATTTTGGTTTAACAATGTTTAACCAAAAAAGGTTGAAAGTTAAGAAATGAGTATCTAATATTAGGATCTTTCATATATTAAAGAACTTTCTGACCTATTGAGTATCTATGGAGATTTGCCACATGTTGCTGATGCGGGTAAATCTGTTCTTTGTCCCACACCAACTTTTTAAAATGTTAAATAGGAGGAGTCATGCCATTTGGTTGGTTGATTGAATTCTTCCTCCTCTCATCCAAGTTCTTGACCTGCTTTTTGAAAATGAGCAGTGAATTTACTCAAACTTCAGTCTTCCACAAGAAAATACTTCCCTTGGCATATGTAAAATGTTCCTCTGAAATTTATAGTAGAGAAGATTAAATTAATGTAGTCTAAGGAGAAAATCACATTTTATATCATGTCTTTATGCAAAAATATATCTATGAAGTCAGACCAGGGCCCATTCATGTGTGTATTTTTAATGATTGCTCTCAGAATATCACGGACATTGAAGTGTTAGGTCAGTCTGCAGTTTCAAACATTTGAACACAAACATTTAAACATTTAAATTAATGTCTGTGGTAATGCCATTGAAGTCATGGTTTATACCAGAGACAAATTTACCCTCAAAACTGATTTGATTTCCAGTGCTGCTTGCCACCTCTAAATAACAGCAGATCTTAATCTCAACAGTTCACAGATAAAAACTATTTTAATACAAAGATGTTATTATAGAGATTATATGTATGCATGTATGTGTCTCTGCATCTATATAATTACTAAGACTTGATTTAAATCTTTTAGAATTTTCTATTAAATGCAATTCTCATTTTCTTTATCAATAAAACAAGAACTGTTTTTAGTGTGCCCTCAAAGCAGTAATAAGTATTGCTAACATATAACAACAGTGTCTGAGGATGGCATTTTCAAAGCCAGTCTAACCTTAACGCTTTGGTATTGATGTATGACGTAATCATCAAGCCAAGTGCAATGAGAGCTAGTCCATTGGGAGAGTTTAGCTGAATACACCTGATTTATATTAATATGAATTACAAATGGTTCATGTGATAAGCTAGAAAAGGGGGATTTTTTGCTTAATGGATTACTTTTAATACTTGCTGTATTAAAATATCAATACTTCTCTCTCATTTTAAAGTATAACCAGTTGTTTTGTTCTGATGATTCTGCTTCTACACAGATTTTTATAAGAGGTTAATGAGAAGATAAGCATACAGTACTGCTTATAGGTAAAGCATCTGAAATATGATTATTTTATTATAAATAAACCATGAATGTTAAGATTTAATTGCCTTTTTAAAGGCCCACTTATTGGGGGATCTGTCTGTCTGCCTTATTAAATGGCCTTACTATTCTTATTTTGTCATAGATAGCAAAAATAGACTTGTTTAAATCAACAGAGCTCCACTGATTTCAACTGAATACCTTAGTGAGGGTAAACCATTCAATTGCCTTGAGATTCACAAGGTTCCAGGGGTTGTTACACAACCCCCAAGTTTTTACATTTAAGACTCCAGTCTGGTTAAATTGTACAACTCTTTTGGTGGTCTGAGAGATTCCCTATTGGCATTTGTTTAAGGAGACTTAAGAATAGTTCATTCCAGCAATGGTACAGAACAAATTATATCCATTTTCTTTTTGAGGTGCTGGCTTCATCAGTCTCACAGACTTGAGGATGCACAGAATATGCTTTTTCGTGACAACAGTATACTTCAGCATGAAGACTACTGGCATCTTTCTGCTGTATTAGTTTCTCCAAATTTTGAGACTCTGGTGGACCTCAGGGTAGAACTGTTCTTTGTCTGCATTCAGTTGCTTTAGTTAGTATAGCCATCCGCTCTAAACTCTTGTTATTTAGCCATTGTGATTAACAACCAATGTCCTATTGTGGGGCATAAGTCAAAAGTTGTTATGCCCTAAAATAATTGCATTTGAAAAGACAAATTCAAATAATGTCAAAGTTCAAATTTTCCCCCGAAATATTAACAAGCTAAGTCTTAGTCCATTTTTCAAAATGAGCAAGACTGTAGGTGAAACCATACTGGCTAATTAAGAATCCACCCTCCCCCTTATTATTTAACAGGTTAGAGCTAGAGAGCTATCCTAATTTTTTTTAAAACCATTTTCTGAATGGAAGTAGATCCTATGGCAGAAAGAACTGGTATGGTTATTTGCCCTAAGACCTCTTACTCAGGTGCTGTCTACCCTTACTTATGCCAAGTTAGGTCTTTGCAACCTGCAATAATGGTTCTTAAATTTCTCATAAAGTGATAGTTAAGTCGGATATCTTTTTTCGGTGGAAAAGATACCTTGTGCATGGTAAAGCTAAGACTACCCAGAGGATCTTGTTTACTCATTTTTATTTTTAATTTTTAAATTATTAAATACATGTAATAACGGTGGAGAAAAAAAGGGTCAGCCTGGACAGCTGGAGAGGTTGCAGCCCTCTGTGTAAGCACAAAAACAAATTCAACATGGGTGATGGCACTGCAAGTTTTCTTCCAGTGTCTCTTCCAAACTGCTCTATGTCCACAAATGTGCCTCAGTCCTTTTTCAAGAGACCACCTCTCTGGCTGTGCAGTTTGTCCCTGAACAGAGAACAGGTACAAGGTCCAGGCAGCCCTTGATTTACACTTAACCACTCAAAATATGGCCTATTGCTGGACTTCTGCATAGTAGCATTTAGCCACAACTACAAACTATTGCCTGCCTACAGATGTGCTGGTTCCCATTCTAATTAGAACACTCCAGCATCACTTCACTGCATGCATTAAATCCTTCCACATTTTAAAATGGCTGCAGGGGCATTTTAACTAAAGCCTGTTGAATGAGCTTTAGTTAAAGCACTCCCATGGCTATTTTAAAACATGGGGGGCTTAATACATGTGACAGTGGGCTTTCTTAATTAGAGCGGCCCCTCTTCACCCCCGAGCACATGTATAGGCACTCATCGCTTCCAACTCATTTCATATAGACCACTGAACAGCGATAAAACAGCACAAATTCCTTGGCGCAATAACATTCAGAGCCCTCATTTGGCCGTTTTGCTTCTTTTTTAACTTTTTCCAGAAGTCATTTCACACTTTTGTGTCATGTTACTTTTAAGGTGGGGGTGTCAAACAGACCCACAGAGCTCTGTCATCTGCCCCCCAGTGCTGCCTCTGGGTCTGATCAGCCCCACACAGAACATGGTGTATGACTATGGCACAGGGCTGGATAGGGACCCGTGACCCCATTTCTTCCCTATACCCTTCTCCCTTTCCCTCCCCCCCAGCATACCTGATCTTACAGTGTGGCTGCTCCTCTAGAATCTGTGCCACATGCACTGGAGATCCCAGACTGGCTGGAGTGGCTGCCAGATCAGGTATGCTGGCAGGGAAGGCAAAGGAGGAGGGAGTAAAGGAGGCAAGGGCAGCCTTCATGCCCTTGTTTGTTTCTGCCTTTATGGCTGCAGGAGTGACTCTCCTTTAAGAGCCATCTGTCTGGATCTGATGTTTTTTGTATCCATCACTATAATTTCTAACTGCATGACCTTGGATGACTATCTCTGGGTGACTGTATTTGAGGCTGGTTGACTGAGTTTGGATAAAGGTGGTAGGCAGAATGAATGAGTAAGTATGCAAGTAAGACAGTGAGAAGAGAATGAATGACTGAGAAGGAAGTAGAGAAAGTGCAGGAAGAAGGGAAATGATGAATGGTGAGTAAGAATAATGAGGAACAAGTAGAGGCCAAAATGAAGACAGAAGGGAAAAAAAGAAAGAAGTCACAAAACCAAAAGAGGAGGAGGAAAGGTGGGAGAAAAGAAAGAATGAGAAGATCCTTGGTGCAGAATTATTTAAAGTGACAGGAGCAAAAACAGAATAGATTTAATATTGTTAATTGATCAGGATTATATACATATCACAACCAAAAGACTATATAGAGGAATGTATGAGGGTTTGGTTGTGAAGTATCAAGGTTTGGAATAACCTACATCAATTACTCATGTTTTCAGCACTCCCGAGCCACATAATCATCCCAAACTCATGGCAGGCAAACCTGGACATTTGACCACACTGTCATATATTCTTTTCAGAGCATATGTAGTCTGAGTAATATTTGTGCAAGCACTCAGAGGTAGTATCTTTAAACCTTTTCCCCGGCTTCCAATATGCTCCTCAGGCTTGGTTCTGATGAATCCTCACTTCCCTCTCTCAAGATCACATATTTTATTTACTGTTCCATTGCGATCTCCCTTCTTACCTTTCTTCTTTTATTGACATAAACATTTTTAAAGAAAACCTATCACCTGCACCCCGCAACAAGCAGGCAGACTCTCTCAGTCCAGTCTTGCTGGTATACCGTGTTTTCTCACGTCCACTTCCCTGCCCCTTATTTGTCACTTCCATCCTTGTTATGCCTAATTTACAGTGGAAGCAACTTGAGGCAGAATGTGTCATATTTCTCCTATAACATGCCCCATACACCTACTGCACTGTAGCAATAATAAAGTATACGTCTGGCCTGATGTTGAAACTGACTCTGTGACCACGGGATAAAAGGTCCTGTTATTTCATTACCAGTTTGTTGCACCATCCAGACTTGCATTTGGCTTCATTTTCATTCCCCACTCTGTACATAAAGCAGCCACATTGTATTAACTGCTGCTTCTCTTGCCCACAGTGTTTGTATTCTCTACTTCCTGGTGGGTTTACAACACACTGCCAGCTTACCTATTTCCTCTCAATCCTTGGCTCCATTCCACCAAGGCACTTAAGTCGGTGCTTAATTTTAAACATATGACTTTGATAGCAATACTCACGTGCTTAAAGTTAAATGTGTGCCTTAGTGCCTTTCTGGCTCAAGGCCCTTGCGTTTTAGGATTTTTTAAAAAATGTTTTCATGTGTTTGCACTGCACCCTGTAAAAAGACATCTCAATCTTGCTTGGAGCCCCTGATTGTTATTGTGATGTGATGTTATACATTGTTGTTGTTAAATTTTATTATGGCTGTGCCCAAGACTAACCAAGAATGAGAAGCATTGGAAAAACATAAAGCAGCAGTTAGTCCCTGCCCCAAACCATTTACAGCCCAAATAGATGAGAGCAATACCGAGTTTGATAAACAGATATATTGTACAAGCAGAGTGAACAGTGTGATGATAGCAAATATTACATTAATTCCATAATTTTGTGGGGAGGGAGTTGTTAATATAATATTGCTGGGATGTTCTTATAGCTCCATCCTTTCAGGAAGGAAAGTGATTGTCCCATGGCACAGGCAGACCATGAAGTGGACTATCTGAATGCCTGGATATGCTGAAGCTGGGTAATTTCATATATGACATCTGTCTTTCCTCCCCTGAAGGATGAATCTCACAAGTTGAGGTGACAGTTCCTGTCTTGAAATATGCCAGCGTGCTAAATAAAAAATACCCATCAGAAAAACATACAGCCTCTGCAGTAGGAGAATTTTTTTAAAGATGTATTTATTTATTTATTGATGATGTCTCATTTTCTGTGTCTCTCCTGCCTTTTTCTTTTTTACAGCAGTTGTATGCTGCCCAACTTGCTGCAATGCAAGTGTCTCCAGGAGGCAAGATACCTGGCATACCCCAAGGCAACCTTGGTGCTGCTGTATCCCCTACCAGCATCCACACAGACAAGAGCACAAACAGTCCTCCACCCAAAAGCAAGGTACTGTGCCATTTAAAGGAGACGGTTCCATAACACAGTATTTGTAACTATCTTGATATTTACACAGTTCTTGCCAATACGATAGCTGCATACCTCCCAAGTGCTTGTAGATTTATCTCCGTATGAATTAGGGATGGATTCTTGTCCCCATTTGACAGAAGGGGAATTCAGGCATGCTGGCAATAAATGACATGCCCAAGGTCAGGAACTGAGCAAGAAACTCCATTCAGGGTGCATCTGCACGTAAACTTAGTATACCTAAATAAACCCCATCTGGCAGGAGACCTAGGGGGTTAGCCTGCCAGCCCAGAGCTTCTCCACACCAGCTGAGTGTGTTGTGGAGCAGCTGGCTGGGGTTTGAGGATGCTCCAGGGCAGGGCTAACTGGCAAGCTGCCCCTCACTAGTACCTTTGTGCCCCATCCAGCCCCGGTCATCATCTACACATGTGTTGCAACAGAGTAAATAACTCTACCATAGGATAGTAATTGTGTTGGTCAGTACTATCCTACAGCAGAGTTAATTAGTTTACTTCAGCCTAACAGTGCTGCATGTGTAGACACAGAGGGCACTTACACACATGCAGGGAGGCTGCTTCCATGCTCTGTAAAATCTAGCTTGTTGGAGTAAACTTGTTAATCGAGTCTGCTGGAGCACAGAAATTAATGCACTCCAGAAGTCTCCAGCATCATGTGTATCAGCATCCCTGCACTGAAAAATGGCAGTGGGATGCTTTGAACTAAAGCTTGTTGAACAAGGGACATTGATACATGTGATGCTTGGGCTCTTTTAATTAACACAGCTCGCTAATTAAAGTGCTCCCCCTGCCTCCCACAGCTCGTCTATAAATGCCCAGATGCTTTACTGTGGAGCTAATTAGACAACTCCGCAGTAAAAAATCTTGTGTATTTGTTCCTTCAAAATCCCATTCTAGTGCTTTAACCACAAGTCTATTCATTTTTTTATCTTTTGGTAATACACAAAAAACTGACACCCTAGGCATTTAGCCCTTGTGCACAGCCATCATTTCTCTCTTACCACTTAAACAATAGCTATATTTGTGGCACTGCATCAAAAGATAGTAGTACTACAGCGTCTTTGGGGCTAAATTCTGCTACAGAATCCATGCACTGAAATCAAAGGGAGTCTTATGATACATAGCTAATGAAACAACTTGACTGTAAGTTGGTGTCTGTTGTGTTACACACCAGATCTTTCTTTAAAATGTAGGGAGAGTAGTTTGGCAGTAGTGGGGAAATGAGATTTATGTACACGTTGAAGTTGTATTATCAGATTCAATTGTATCTTTACAACACTGTCTATGTTTGGCAAAATAGCTATGGCTGAGATAAATATGTAAATGCCACTATCCCACACAGCATAGTGTGACTTCATTAGATTGCTGGCCAATGGAAGCTTAGGATTCAGTTGCTGAGAGTCAAAATCAGATAGAAAGCATTTTGTTAGAGACTACCATCCTTGCCACGAAATCCCCGCATAATTCTTCCCCTGTGTTCTTTACCTGGGCAAAGCGAACTAGATGAAATAGAAAACCAAGTAAATTATAGAAGCAACTTTTTTTTCTGCTGTTAGTCAGCTTCTGCAATGTTTATCAATTTAAATCAGCTATCCATACAGCACAGTGGACCATTAGACCAAGAGAAAAATTGCCTCTTTATATTTTGATCCACACTGAACTGTACTTACTCATAACATTGATGAATAACCTTAAGGAAATGTTAATGGGTTAAGTAGTTCAACTGAACACAGAAATTGAGCTTTAGTGAAGCTCAGTGAGACTACTTCCGTAATACAAATGAGAGGGCAAATCAGGGCCACTTTCTGTGCCCTTCCCTAATTTACAGATAGCAATAGGGATACTTAATAGCTTTATAATATAATACCCTAGGTCAGAGTTTCAAACACAGTAGGGCTGTGCGAAGTTTCAGTACCTGATTTGATTCGGCAGAGGTTCAGCCTGATTTGATGGCTGAATCTCTGAATCTGAATTGAATCAGGAGACCCTTTAATCTCTCTGAATTTCATTGGAACCCTCTGAATTGATTCAGAGAGATTTGGAAAGTTTCGGAGATTCAGATGTAGACACAGCTTTAAATGTTTTTTCTACATACCTCAAGGTAGCAAGCGGCTCGTGAATGCTGCAATGCTGGGGCAGATAGAGCACCCCACAGGAGTGTGGGGGGCTTCCCAACGCACTTGGCAGTAGACCCAGAAGTGCACTTCCAGGTCCACTGGGGAGCGCGTGGGGTCCCCCACCTGCGCGCCCCCCCTCCCCCCCCCCAGCTTGGCAACTGATATCTACTGGGTCTGGGGTGGGGGGGCACCTGGGGTCCTCCCATGGCTGACCGGTGAACTGGAGGAGTACGAGGGGGTCCCCCAGCGCACTCCCTGGTGGACCCAGAAGCTGACTGTAGGTACTTCTGGTCTACTTCTGGGTTTCCCGCCAAGCACTTCCCCCCCTCCCATTTTGCCTCTGAGCACCCCCGCCGCACTCCTGTGGAATGCTCCATCTGCCCCAGTATCGCAGCATTCACGAGTCATGCTGGTACCTCGATGTATGTAGAAAAATCATTTAAAGCTGTATCTGGCTGAATCGCTGGTTCTCTGAATCAGCATCAAATCTTCAGATTCGGATTCGGCCAAATTGAGTTGGGGACAGTGATCCAAATCAATGAATCACTGTCCTGATTCGGGCTGAATCTGAATCCAAATCGAAGACGGCCCGTTTTGCACACCACTACAAAGCACCTAAATGATTCTTTGGAGCACAAGTCCCATTGACTTTCAAAAGGGACTTCTGTTCTTAAAACATTTGAGAGCTTTTGAAAAGTCCATCCATTCTTAACTATACTTCAAATGTATCTAATTTTTGAGCTGTTTGTCTTATCAAAATCAACTCATTAAATTCCCTGCCTGAAATAAGATGTACTCAATTTATTTATTCCCCAGCTGACCAAAAGAAAATTGGTTGCAGCTGGGAGTGAGACATTGTTCTTTACCTTAGTTATTTACTGTAAAACAACAAACCAGGATTTAGCTAAGGAAATCAAGGAAAAAGTACTCCCATTTAAGTGACAGCAGAAGGTTGATAAAAGTATGTCCTTCCTTTTTCTCATTGTCCTCTAGCATACTGTCCATGTCCTTTATCATATCAAAATGGATTCCTTGAATTGATAGTAGTGTCTTAGTTTTTAACCTAACAATAAAATAGTATGGATTAAAAATACCCAGACAAATAAGTAATACCATTGTCAACTCAATGAGATATATGATGAAAGAGTAAAATGAACAGTCAGGAGCTAAAGCATATCATGTTAATGAATCAAATTTTAAACCTACATTTAATTTTTCCTCCCCTCAGTGCAGAGTTTTTGACTCCCCAGTCGTTTTCCTTAGCTTGGACATCTTTTTTATGTACTGTAAAGCTATCAGTCACAAAGCTATTTGGCCCCCAGTAATAATACACATAGCCGTTTGAAAAAAGTGTATGGTTAACAAGAGATTTTTGTACTATTTACAGGGGGATTCTGTAAGTGTCTTATGGCTTGTTAGATCTCACTACATTTAAAATTGGTGTTGTTTTTGGATGGCACCAACAGGATATCTGATGAGAGCTGATCAGATACAATATTTATTTTGTGGCACTTGCAGAATTATAGACTTACCTGACTGGTAATGTCAGCAAAAGCATCTCTGTTTTTCCTTTTCTTGTATTGCTTTTCTGTATTTGTAGGTGTTCCAGTGCCTGTGGCTCACAACTTGTAGGACACAAACAGGACTTATTTGCAAATTGCAAAAAAGAGTGGGCCACAAGTAAAGGAGGGGGGCTCGAAAAGGCTGTAAAATTGTTCAGTGTGAGCCCTGTGATGCATGCTGTTTTCAATCTGCTGTGTGCCAGTTGGAGGCTCAGGGAGAGAGAGAGAGAAAGGGAAAGGATAATGCTGAGAAATGATAGAGTGGCTGTGACCTCCAAGCTCAGCCTGGAAATCC
>NW_005842598.1:323444-332142 GCF_000455745.1 Alligator sinensis | reverse complement strand
TGCTGAGAAATCCGGCGGAGTTCAGTTGTAATAAAAGAACAAGATTCTGTTCTAATGGTAATGGCGTATGACAGACATATCACTTTGTCTGTCCTCAGCACCAGAGAGAGGAGAATTGGAGAAAGGTCACCTGACCTGCCTGTGGTGTTGTGCGAGTGCTATACTGAGCTTTGAACTCTAGCCTGGAAGCACAATTATTTATAATACTAAATGATAAAGAAACCTTTATAGTGCCTACAGTAATTAGAATAAACCTTTTAAAACAGAATAAAGGCCTAGTTTGGTAGACACTGGTCTGTGGATGGCAGCGTCAGAAACTGAAGCTTGTGTGTTGAAACCATGTGGTGTTATGTACCCTAGTTTGTGTCTGCCTTGGTTGTGCTTTGCTGTTTCAAAGCTAGATTGCTTCATTCTTTACAGTGCATTGTTGAATTTGCTTTGTGCTCTCTTCTTGTTTCTGCATTAATGGTGAATACCTACCTGGGTTTCACAGCCCAATCTTTTCCAAAGGCAGCTTAGTTCACAGGTTTGAATCATGCTGGTCTTTTATGGTGAGGGAGTTACTGTGCATACATTCTCTGTACGTGAACAGTTAGCTCTTGAGACAGACTTTCAGGAGATTTTGTTTGCTGAATCTCCACTTGCAGCCCACAGTTTACACTGGCAGAGCTCTGGAAATGTGCTTGGGGGTACATAGACAAGAAGGCAGCCTTACCTGAGCATGTGTCAAGAAACTGGCAAACATGAAGGTCACTTTTGAAAAGCTGTGGGGTTTTTTCTTTCAGTAGAACTTTAAAGTTACTGTGCTTCTCTTTGCAAGGATTCTTCAAAGTCGGCCTCAGCAGCAGATGGAACAACTGCTGGCTCTAAAAATGCTGAGAAGCAGCAGGGGGAGTTTGCCAAGGATCATCCTTTAAATCTAGGAAGACTTGAACACATCACTGAAACCCCTCTAAGACCTTGGCAACCCCCACCTTGGCAAACCTTTTATCAGAGGCCCTCACCAGTGTTTGAACACTGGCCTGGGCAGACTAACCTGGCATCTTCTGCTGTCTCACTTGCCTTTCAACAGATATGACCTCGAGTATTGAAACTCACTTTCCAGCTTCTTGTGGCATGACTTCTAGGAAACTGTAGAGTAGACGCAATATAATGCTCTGCTATGCTTTCTGTTGAGCTTTTTGGGCAGAAAAGTGCGCTGGTATTGTGCATTTTTTTCCAAAATGGAATCTCTCTGCCAGAAAAACTGATTTAAGAAACAGAGCTGGTGGAGTCCATCCAAAAGAAAATGCATGTGTCTTGCGGAAATGGATTTTAACACAGCTTCTTCTTTTGCAGTTTTTGTGACAGCCAATATACTAATCACACCATTCATATCCCTGCAGCCTCCTCCATAGTCCTTTTGGAAGGCAGATATTTCTTAAATTTGCCAGATTATGCTGGGTTTCTAGAATTTGTGCTTTAAGCCCATTTCCACCTTGATCCAGTAAATGCTGCCCAGGTGGGTGGGCAGGGTTGTTTTGTGCCCCAGCACTAGGGGAAGAGTGCAAGTAGGTTCAGGTAAGGGGAGGCACTCAGCAGAATAGTTTGCCTCATAGATTAAACAGTTCATTGTAAACCCTTAATTTGCCTGCAGCTTTATTCACAGGTGTGTAATGTGAGTGTCTGGAGAGATGTCTTCTTCATAGGGGTGGGGGGATGGGATTCTTGGTTATGGGTATAATTTTCCTTTGACCTTAGTGGATTTTGGGCCAGGCTATATCTGCCTTCTCTGACATGCTCCTAGAAATGGAAGGGAGAGTGAGAGAGAATCTTTTAAAGTATACTGGTTCTTGGGTGAATTCTCAGTGTAACCTGTAAATACTGCTAAATGTCTCTTGATATTTGACAAGGTATAGTGCATTGTCTGCAGCATCTGCAAAAACAAGAGCAATTCAGTGTGAAATGTGACAAGAGAGAACATTCCTGGGCACATTTCTTTTAACCTTGTTATGACCCTAGCCCTAACCCTCGTCACAGTTGTGTCTCCATCAATAGCAGCAGCACACAGATTGTCCGAATCAATTTTTTTTTGTTCTTTTCAAATACTTCTGGCAGTGATGTTACTATTTGCTCAGCAGTAGCACCTGTGAGTTGTGACAAGGAAAGGAAATATGTTTTAGAAAAGCCAGAAACAGCACTAAGCAGCTGGATATACACAGTCAGATTCTCTTCAACTGCAATATCCACACAAATATCAGTGTGAATCCTTAAGTGAGGATGGTACTTTATTTTCTCATTATCTGATCTCCGATCAACGAAGTAAACAGTGGATTGAATATCTGCTAAGGTGCCTGGGTCTGGTAGCAGAATCAACTTCAGAATACTTAAGTCAGGATCATAGGCAGATGCAGGATTAACTAAAGGGGGTGCAGTACATCGCCCCATAGACCCTGGGGGATGAAGGTGAGGCCTGGATGAAGCCCTGGGCTGGCAAAGGGTACTAGGGAGCTGGGCAGGCAGCAGATGCATAAAGTGGGGCACCTGCTTCCTGGCTCCCCAGCAACACCATTACTTCTGTCCCTGGCTGACTGGGAGAGGGTATGGGGGGCTGAAACTGCTCCTGCCCTGCTCCAGCTTGGGCCTGTGTGGAGTGGCTACTCAAGGAGTCAAGCTCAGCTGAGTTCAAGTTCCTCCTTTAAGCATCTGGTCCTTGCTTGCCTCACATCTGTCCCCCCCCCGGTCAGTGTCCCCTGCTGGCTAGGAGCAGATGCTGGAAGGAGGAACCTGTGCTCTTCTGCTTCTGCCCCATGCCAAGCCAGGCTCCCCACACAGCTATTCCATGAAGTGTGGGGCAGGAGAAGAGCTGGGGCTCCCCCTAGACCTGCATTAGCAGGGAACAGTGGTGGCAGAGTGCAGATCCCTTCTTCAAGTTTCCAGCAAACAGGGGACACTGGAGTTGGGGAAGGGGAGCAGAGAGCAAGTGCTAGAAAGAGCAGGTGCCAGTACTGTCCCCTACTGTCCCCTGCTGAGCTTGGTACTCTGCACAGCTGTAGCCTGCAGCTGCAATGGCTCTTTGGCTCCTTCTGCACCTAGATCAGCCAGGGATCATAGTGGCTGTGGCAGAAGGGGTGTCTGTCAGCAGCACTGCACTCCCCACTCCTGCCTATATCCACCCCTAGGGAGGAATCTTTGGACAAGCATAAACTGGGCTTGAACTGGCCAGAGATTCTACCTACAGAATCCTGGACGGGGGAATATCCACTGATACAGCTGGTGTTGCCATCACCTGAACTGTATCCTCATACCCTACTTAAGAAAAGCACAGGAACAGGTGGGTTGAGAAACTGAGCACACACACCCCAGCATGTGTACCCTGCTTCAGGCATACTGCCAGTTCCACACTTCTCCCAGCTCCTGTCATGCTGGAGGAGCCAGGGAAGACCTAGAGGAGGGGAGATGCTCTGACCAGCAGCCAGAACATCTCCCTGGAGGATCCAGCCTCCAGTTGCTCTGACACATGCTTCTGGAGTGTGTTCATGCCGTTTTTCTTTGCCATGTTTTTTTTTTTTGTGGGGGGAGGGGGGAGGTGATACTGGGAGTTTCCAGTATCAGATTTGGAGCGTGGCACATGGTTGCACATGTGCTACATGCAGTTTGCAGCATGTGCACAACTCATCTGGATGTACCTCATAGGTGTTTTCTTCTCTCAGTTTTTACAAAGCCTTTTGTAGGTCTGATGCTGAATGGGGGAAAAAAATTGCAATCTTGAAATATTTTTCAAGCTCTATTTATTATTTATTGAAATGGTCACATCAGTTTACTTGCCACATCAGTTCACAACTAGTGCAGTAGTTAGCTGATGAAAAGCAAGATTATTTCTTCCACCTCATCTATGGCTTTCCTGCTTCGTGATGACTTTTCACTTTCATGATTGAACACATTACAGGTAAGTAATTTACTTGTACAGGTCATGAGTACAGTGCTCATTAAAATAAACAGGAACATCAACAATTTCTGTACTACAGAAATTTATTATATAATTATCTCAAATCATTTTGGAATCAGGAGCTAACTGGGAGGAGAGACCCATTGTTAACAGGGACCCTCAAATGTCATTGCAAGTGTTTGACTGCTAGCATAGATGGGGCCATACTGTTTTCAGCATTGCCGCACAGTGTTAGAGGATAGAGACTAGAACCGAGTTAAAAGAACCCCATTGTTCAATAAGGGTGTATATAAGCATTCATGGGACCTGGCTAGGGTTTAGGCTGCCTAATTTAAGCCACCTAAACCTGAGTTAGGAGCACTGCATACAAGCATTTGCCACTTGCCAGGAGGAGGCACAGGCACCAGAAGCAAGTACGTTAGGTCGGGGTGGGGTGCAGAGGGAAGGCTGTTGGGTCCAGGGGGGCATTGGTGGGTTTCTGGGAGTGAACACTGCATCCTGAGAAGTTAGAGTAAAAAGAGTCTGTTTAGGGTTGTGGCATGGGTAAAAACAGCACAGGCTTTGGAGAGTGGCTGGGCTTTCCCGGGCTTGAGACTGTGCTAGGAACACATATAAGTGTTTATTAGGTCAGGTATACACATTTTAGGCTGAATTAACCCCATGCTGATCTAAAGTTAATTCTTGTCTGATAAGAACTAACTTTAGATTGGGCACGCCATTTTTAGGGGGACCTAAGCCCTGTGAATATTTGCACACCCAGGCATTTAAATTGCTTTAAGGTTGATTAGGGCTATTTAATGTAATGCTTGTTTGCACCCTAAAATATACAAAAGACAAGTATGTCACAAAGCAGTACAAATCTTTTACAGTAAAGGTTTGTATATAAATACTAGATACCCCATTACTGTTCGATCTTGGATGTGTACTTATAGCAGGTTCTTTTAGAAGGTGTGCAATCTTCTTTTATTTGAGTGAGGTATTTTTCTGGGTTTGGCACAGCCCTTTACATGGTACTGGTTTAGAAATTGCTTGTGATTAATCTTTTGGGGAGTAGAATAGGCTATACTACAGTTAAACCAGGTTAAACAGAAGTCATGTTAAAAAGAGCATTGTTCAAGGCTCATGCCCCTTATTTCATTTCTCAGTTCACCAAATGTGCCCAGAACACAGCTGTGTAACATTTAATCTGTGTGGGGGGGTTTTGTGTCATGGATGCAGTGGTATGTAGGGATCTCTTGACTGACACTTACTCTCCAGCTTTGCTCCTGACAATATTTCTTAGATAGTATTTGTGTCCTTTCCTTAATGGGTAACATAGCCATCCTGTCCCTTTTACTGGTCACCTTTTGCTACAGTGGAGTAGTAGAATGAAGTGTGGGTGGCAGAATCTCTTGACAGGATTTTCCTCCCCTTTGCTTTCCCCCTGAATGCAGTAAATTCAAATAGCTAGGCACAAAAGTGACTTTTTTAAAACCACTTTTCTAAGCACAATGAAATACTATGTGTAAATGGGACTTATTATGATGCTCTTGTAAAATAAAGTCTTCTGAACAAATAAAAACAGCATTAATAACACTATTTAAACAACAGCCAGAACAACAATAATCCAGGCTAACACAGTGCTCCTTCCCTGCCACCACTGTTCTAAAAATAAATTACATAGATGGATGGACTCATAGGATGCTCTTTCTGATTAACTCTGCCCAGCTCAGTTTCCCAATAGCATGATGTCTCTTTGGCAGGAGCTTGTCTCTCAGGCACAGCCGCCAGCCAGTCAGCTCTGTCAGGCTCAGTCAGTGTTTTAATAATAGAAGCTCAGAAGAAAAGAAAAGAAAAGAAAACAAACAAAAAAGAAAAAGAAAGAATAAAAGGAGAAGCACTTTGAAGCCTAAAACTGCAAAACAATGAAAGGCACACAAAAAATTAGGCACAGCTCTGCTTGTCTGAAAGAGATGTCTTCAGTATCAGGGTGCTGCTTACACAGATGCAGGGGGTAAGAATGGGCAACTGCATGTGTTTAGGTGCCCTTTATATCTAGCAAACATCTTCCTTAGCTTGTGAAAACCAGGGTTTTTTTCTCTTTTCTTTTCCCACAAGGGAAGACATTCATCTGGGTTTTTATTCTTGTGGGATAGCTGTCATACAGCATAAGCAAAACAGCAATGTTCAGTACTATTACTGCTCTGAAAGACTGCTGCTTTCTGTGCGGGCTGGGAGCGGTCCGAGGCTTTCGGGGGCGCGTGGCGGGCTGTGGCCAGCAGCCCTGGCACGTGGGTTGGGGAATGCAGGCCAGCGGACTAGAATTAGGCACGGACGCGTAGCGGTTGATTAAAGATTATTTTACTTACACCGTAGATGGTCGCGGTGCAGGCAGGAGAAAACTTTGCTTAAGTTGCAGTTACAAAACTCGTACGAACCAGACCCGTAGAAAAACTCGAGCCTCTTGAAATAATTTGGAAAGAGCTCTGGATACACACACACAAAGTTTGCTAGGCTCCGTGGAACGAAAGTGCGCAGGGAAGGGTACGTCAAGGGATTAGGCGGCAACGGGGAGAGGCTAGAGGTTGATCAGGCCCCTGTATCCTCCTCTAAGGCACACGCGGGGTTTGTTAAGCTCACCCCACCGCTAGCCGCCACGTGGGAATAATTTAGAAACAGCCAATAGTGGGGAACAAATTTGCATGCGAATGGCGGGAACTCCTTTGCACCGGGGTTTTCTCTTTGCAACTGAGAATTGCACCGTGCAAAGAAAGCTCCTCGTGGCGGGAAATAATTCTGCAGTGCCTAAGCACACACAAAATCATACCCTTGGGTTATGACACTTTCATTGGCTGCTCCAGAGGTGAAACGATTCCTCAGAACTCTCTCTTGCTGCAAATCATTAAGGGGGCAGGATATTATTGCAAGAAGTGAAGTTTGCCTTGGGCTACGGAATGCAACCGGTGACTGTATGTGACAACAAAACATTTCTGTATCAGACAGTGGCTGCATCTACACGAGATGCTTACTGCACAGTAGCTTGTTAATACTGCACAGTAGCACCGCAAGGCACAAACCATGATGTGACACTACTGCACAGTAGTAACAAGCTACTGCACAGTCAGCATCACCACAAAGCCATGCAGGGATGTTATTGCACAGTCATTTAGTACTTGGGTATGCAAGTACTAAAGGACTACGCAATAACAACTGCTCAGTCAGCGTCTTGTGTAGACACCGCCACTGAGTTCTAAAAATAATGAACCTGGCTCATTGTTATTCCATTAAAAGCAGAGAAATTACACCAGAATTAATGTGGTATAGCCCAGTGGTAAATCAGATCCATTATATGTATATTAGAAATTGCACTTATTTGAATGTACTGAACGTTCAAGAACATGTCTAGATCCAAGGTTTTGATTTCCCTATTATAGAAATATAGGCCATCCACTAAATTCAGTTCCAGTTTCAGACTTTCCTAAAGTATAGGTATTTTTAAATCCAACATTTTATTTCATGTCCATCTTTTTCATGTACTATTGAGGGTGCAATTGAGCTGCCATGGCAAGTTGGCTGTCCATCCCTAACAGCACTATTGAAATGAAAAATGAGACAACAGAATCTGAAGCAACATGGTGAAACAGTGAAAAGATTGGGAGGGGAGAGGGGGTTGGGAGGGGAGATGTTTTAAGTAAGCCCTTGTGACAATACTTTGTTCTTAGCTTATCTTTTGCTGAAAGTAGTTTTCACAAATTTACTCTGCTCCAGGTTTTAATCTGGCTGTCTGTCACTATATTAAGACAGAACATAATTTTAAATTGAGTCCCATTTATTAAGCTTATAATCAGCCCTCTGTTTTAAGGAAGCAATGTTTCAGTCATTTTTTAATTAACAATTTAAATCCAATACAGAGCACTTGGGTCATCATCCCTTTGATGTGCAGTTCATATTTTAACAATTTCACAATACAATTTTTCCCTCTTATATTAAGTGCAGATGTTTTAGTTTTGCTTCCTAAAAATGTCCCATTTGTAAAAACAGTACATACTTAATTTGTGTAGTGTGAAGTGGCGCATGTATTTTTTGGGAGAAAGATGGAAATTGTGAATATATCTTATCATACCAGTACACTGGTACCCTCTGCTAAAATGTGGATGCGTTCCCAGCTCTTATGTTTTTATTATGAAATAGTTCATGTTATTTAGTAGTTTTCTTAATGTTCTAGTTCCTGTAATCATGGAAATGTGAGTGCATCTCAAATTTCATTAAAAAGAAAGAAAGTTTTAAGCCCTCATGGTTGCAGAGAGAAACTTGAAAAACTGGACTGGTCAACATCACCTAGAAAAATTCTAATTAACAAACCATAAGGGTTATGTAAATTATTAGTATTTTTTCAACTTTTTAAATAAATGTTCCAGCACCTGCTGGAGAATAAAGCTAAAAAACCCAAATATGTTAAGAATTATGTGTGTGCAGATATATAACACATGGGTTTGCACAGCCTTTCAACTGACATGCCAGAGAGTGACATGTCACGTCATGAATCAGCCACTTCATGTTACGTGATTTCAAGCTAACATGACACAACAGGACTTACATAGTGAGAAACACAAACCAACATGACATTTCCATGAGAAGATTGGCTCAAAAAGCTTCTTAAAGTTGTGTTTTGAGAGAGTTTTTCCCCCCCCTTAGAATGCTCCAGAGAAAAATATGAAGAAATGTAAAAGAAAGGGGAGTAATATGATGATAGCAACACTAACGTAATTTTAGTTTAGTGTACAATAGGGA